>NC_056067.1:40828067-41128067 GCF_016772045.2 Ovis aries
ACTTTATGTGTGGCATTAGTCAAATCAAAACTTCTCAGTGTCTATTTCTGGATTGCCAGTCAGTTGGCAGACAACGTCTGCACAGTGGCACATGACAGGCACTCTAGAGAGAAGGTTTGAATGAATCAAGGAACCAAGTGTATCTTCCTGGCAGAGTTGTTTCCTAGTAGGAAAACATGTGACAAGTTCTTGCAAGAGTGTGGGGTCCTCTAGTACTCAGGGCAGTGATCACCACGGGAGAGAAACATTTCAGTGACTGTCCCTATCCCAAGCCCCATCATCCTGTGACTCACAGAGTAAAGGCATGGAGATATCAGACTTCAGGGCCAGAGGAGCCACCTGGCTCTCTCTGGTGGCCTTTTGCCTAATGCTGTGACACTTATTCTGAACTGCACCAGCCGAGGAATGGCTATTCCTGCAGCCTCTGGTCCACTGTGTGACCACCACTTTTGCCTTCTGTTGAAGAAGCGCACTTCTTCAGTAGCTGTACTAGGTTTGTAGAAGCAGCATCAGGATTTATTTCAAAAATACATTTACTTGTTAGGAAAGAAAAAGGAGGTGGCTGCTTTGAACTTTTTAAGATGTACTCTGTGTGGTTAGAGTATGAGTGAAACTTTTCATTACAGAAAGTGAACAAACTGAGGCTTCTGGCAAAGGGACGTGCTGCAGGGAAGTGAGGCCACCTTCCAGAGAGATAACGGTCACCACCTGCCACTTGCTGGGCCTGACCACTGCGCTCACCCCTCACTGCTCAGAACATAAATCGTCTTTAAACACCCAGGACCTGCCTGCCTCCCACTGCCATCTTTGGACCAATTCGTCAATCCCTGCTCATTCCATGGTCCTTTTTTTTCGAACTTCAATAATGCTTCTGCAGGGAGCTGGGGACACTTTTGCCATTCATCACAAAATAATGTAACATTCTGTACATTTATTACAGTATACATTACAACTGGACTATTAACTTAAAAAAACTTTCATTTCTCTGAAGTTTTCCTTTATCTTTACCAAACAGATACCCAATATGACTGAGAATTTAATACCCTAAAGTTTAAGACCGGTTTGTAAACACAGTCCCCGGTGTCTGCTATTGATCTTTTGCTATTTTAATGCATTTTTACTGACCGACGTGTCCTGCGGTAAAGAATATTGCCTAAATTAGTTATCTGATTGGTTCTTTTGATTAATGATGGGCCTGTGCTTCATTACACATGACAACATGATTAGAATAATCACTATTGCTCTACAAGCCAGGCCTGGCATTTTTTACTCCTTCATTTTTAAAGTTCATTTATAAAATTATTTAATGTATACGTCGTAAGTTGTAATTTATTTACATGACACTTTTTTCGATGGGAACTGTTGTACTGTGTCACAAATGGCTAAGAAAACAAGGTAAACTAGATGTACAGATCAATGTCTCTTGGCTCAAGGGGGAAAAAAAAACATAATCAAGATTCAGGAGCTGACCTTGTACCAAAGTCCAACTTGTCACAGAACAAACACTGAGATACCCAACAAATCACCAGGCACAGCAGGACTCGTTCTTATGCAGGCTTGTCTCTCTGTCTGTCGCCTTCTGTCTGTTGTGACTTTGAGCCCTTAGAGCTTCCAAAATCCTCCTTCTGACCATGAAATAATCCTGGCCCGTCAGCCAGCCTGCATGGATCAAATGGCCTTCTTGTCCCTATACCAGTTGAGCAAGAAGGTCTAGTGGGGATTCCCGGATGTTCAAATTTGGATCAGAATTTGGACCTGATCTGAATTAGATAATTGTGTGTGTTTAACCCATGCTAATATATTAATTCCAGAGGGATATAAAGATCCCAATTTAGTCTACTAAGCTCTACTCCTCAGTGTTCCAGTTTAATTCCTTAACATAAGAATTAACTGGGTAATCAGTTATAAGTTATGGGCAAATTTGGCATATTTGGGGCTGCTCAAGAATATGGCTGTCTCAATTTTTGTCTCTCCCATATGCTGTTGGCCCCTCACAAAGACCAGGAAGAAAAGCTTTTTTCACTTACGTTGTTTTGTGAACTTTTGGAGTTCAGGTGAATCTGGTTTCCTGGGAACTTTGCTGGAGTCAGCCGTGAACCTCAAACTCAAACCCCATTATCATCTTGCCTACAAAACTCATTGCTCAGAACTTGACAAACCTTCTAGCCACTGTTTTGTCAGGAAAATATTACTTGGCCGGAATGAGATAAGCCTAGGGTCATGCTAAATTGCATTTTTATTCCAAATAAAACACAGTTGGTTTCTTCTCTTTGTCTTGCCTGCTCTTGCTTACGTCAAATTGCCTCTCTCTCCTCTGTAAGGAGCCTGGTCAGCCCCCAGGTTCCTCTGCTCCTGCAGCTTACTCCAGCATTGCTCTGATGGAGCACAACAGGGCGTCTGTGCTACATGGCTCATGTCAACCAATAAAGCACAAACTGAACTCCTTATCTAGTATCTAATGTATGAATGGTGTCAGAAACTGAATAAAATAGAGCTTTTCCTTTCATCCTTCAGAATCCTCTGCCATCCTGTGTACATGATTTTGAGGGACTTCAGCATTCACCAGTCGAGAAGTCAGCCACTGTTCAACTTGAGCCCAAAGTAGGTGGGAAGATTGGGTGGATGGCAGGGTCAAAGGAAGTGGTGTGATGGAGACTCTCCAAAGCAGAGAGCACACTCCTTCCCACAGGGACCCCTCCCTCTCAGAGCCTGGGATTCGTGGACTTGACTTCCCACCACACACACAGGAAGCCTTCTTCTTCTCAGGTGGGTTTCAACTCTCTGCTTGCTATGATCCTTGGTAACTCCTGGCACCTGGGGCATGTCACCACATTACAAAAACCAGAGAGACGCAAAGCATCACACCACATGGAAAAGTTAAAAAAGTTCAGCCTCCTACACTCTACTTGAATTTCAAAATAAGTAGAACAGGACATGGGTTCCCAGGCAAAAGCACTTAAAATAAAGTGAAGTGGATTTATATGGTTCTTTTTTTCCCCTGGACTTAATTAATGTTGTAAATAATGCCTCCTATCTTCTGCATAATGATTTGCTCTGTTATGCTATTAAAAAGTTCCGTTACGTCAGTTCACAGAGACAGTCATTTGCACAGCCTAGACATTAAATAGAACTTTGGTTAAAAGCCTACCCCAGGAAATGAGTGTGTGTGTGTGTGTGTGTGTGTGTGTGTGTGTGTGTGTGTGTGTGTGTGTGCGCGTGCATGAGCATGCGTACATGTGCATGCTTGATGCCTTGTGAGACTTTCTGGGGTATAAGATAAGCTAGCATGTGAGATGATGTTGAATATGCAAGTTATATGCTAATATGATTAAATGACTACTGGATTGCCCAACACAATCAATTGAAATATTCACCAACTTTGTGTTGAAATTGGAAGAAATTATTACCTTGAGGCTGCCAAACACATTTTGTAGCTTTGCATTTGCAATAATGCATGTCTCATTTAGCATTTAAAAACATATTTTTGACTTTAATAAAGCAAGATGAGTCTGCTAAAGAGATACTCGTTAGAATGGAAGGAAGATCCAACCAGCAGGGATGAACCACCCAGAAGTGAGGCACCTGGGCAGAGAGGTGCCTGTTGTCCCCTTCTCTCTCCTCTCCCTCCTTCTCTCCCTTCCTTGTTTCCTTCTAGCCACACTTCACACTGTCAGTGGGAACTTGAGGCTAAATGAAAAAAAAAAGTATCTATTACAGGCCATTCACATTAATTTATCATTGAATTATTTGTCTTCACTCTCAAAATCCTACAAAATGATTTAGTCTTGTGATGTGATTTACTTGTATTTTGAAACTCCACGCCACACCTTCCAGATCACAGAGACATAAATGTGTCCTCTCTCTAACTGAACAAGCACAGCTAAAACAAATAAAATCAAAGATGCATATTCCTTCGCTGGGGCTCTGCAAAATGTAAGAGATGGGAGGAAGGCAGCCGTCATTCTGTTCTGGTCTATTATTGACAACAGCAGAAGTAAAAATTAGAAAACAAATCCCCTCTTAAATGAAATGGAGTCAGAGGCCCACCTCACTCAGAGGAAATACTAATTGGAACTACCTTGCTAATGCTAGCGAGTCACAGGAAGGAAACATTAAGTTATTATTTTTAATAATGTTTACAAGTATATCCAGCCATTTCCAGCCAGTGAAAGATGTCAGCCTTGGCCAAACGTGGCAGATCTACTTTTCACCAAAGATGCTCCTCGTCTTCCCCCTGATAGCAATCATTAATTTTATTTTTTAACTCGGTCTTCAAATGAAGACAGATGAGCAGGAGAGTTTTAAATGCAGGCTGCTTATGTTCAGAAAAATGGCTGTGAGATAGCAGATCACGGCATCTGAGCCGAGGCCAGTTACTGTTTGGGAAGAAAATAAAAACAAACGTAAGGTGCACAGCAAAACTGGCCTCAGAAGAGCTCCTAGTGAGAGGGGCAGTCGTGCGGGAGAAGCATGGGGGCTGCTCTTTGGGTCAGGTCATTCCTTAATTGCTTTGGAGACTTAGATATATAATTATTGTTAATCGCTCTTGATAATTTTAATGTTACATTTTAACATTTATTTCCTATTAACAACCTTCTTACATGTCAGAGATCAAAATGTCTCTTAGATAATCACATCATTGATATCTTTTGAAAACATTTTTCTCACTGTTAGAATTTCATCTAAGTTATATTTCTGGTCAAATATCAATTCAGTTCAGTTCATTTCAGTCACTCAGTCGTGTCTGACTCTTTGAGACCCCATGAACTGCAGCACACCAGGCCTCCCTGTCCATCACCAACTCCTGGAGTCCACCCAAACTCATGTCCATTGAGTCAGTGATGCCATCCAACAATCTCATCCTCTGTCGTTCACTTCTCCTCCTGCTCTCAATCTTCCCAAGCATCAGGGTCTTTTCAAATGAGTCAGCTCTTCGCATCAGGTGGCCAAAGTACTGGAGTTTCAGCTTCAACATCAGTCCTTCCAATGAACACCCAGGACTGATCTCCTTTAGGATGGACTGGTTGGATCTCCTTGCAGTCCAAAGGACTCTCAAGAGTCTTCTCCAACACCACAGTTCAAAAGCATCAATTCTTCAACGCTCAGCTTTCTTCATAGTCCAACTCTCACATCCATACATGACCACAGGAAAAACCAAAGCCTTGACTAGATGGACCTTTGTTGACAAAGTATGTCTCTGCCTTTTAATATGCTGTCTATGTTGGTCATAACTTTCCTTCCAAGGAGTAAGCGTCTTTTAATTTTATGGCTGCAATCAACATCTGCAGTGATTTTGGAGCCCCCAAAATTAAGTCAGCCACTGTTTCCACTGTTTCCGCATCTATTTCCCATGAAGTGATGGGACCAGATGCCATGATCTTCGTTTTCTGAATGCTGAGCTTTAAGCCAACTTTTTCACTCTCCTCTTTCACTTTCATCAAGAGGCTCTTTACTTCTTCTTCACTTTCTGCCATAAGGGTGGTGTCATCTGCATATCTGAGGTTATTGATATTTCTCCCAGCAATCTTGATTCCAGTTTGTGTTTCATCCAGTCCAGCGTTTCTCATGATGTACTCTGCATATAAGTTAAATAAGCAGGGTGACAACATATGGCCTTGATGGACTCCTTTTTCTATTTGGAACCAGTCTGTTGTTCCATGTCCAGTTCTGACTGTTGCTTCCTGACCTGCATACAGATTTCTCAAGAGGCAGATCAGGTGGTCTAGTATTCCCATCTCTTTCAGAATTTTTCACAGTTTATTGTGATCCACACAGTCAAAGGCTTTGGCATAGTCAATAAAGCAGAAATAGATATTTTTCTGGAACTCTCTTGCTTTTTCGATGATCCAGCAGATATTGGCAATTTGATCTCTGGTTCCTCTGCCTTTTCTAAAACCAGCTTGAACATCTGGAATTTCATGGTTCATGTATTGCTGAAGCCTGGCTTGGAGAATTTAAAGCATTACTTTACTAGCATGTGAGATGAGTGCAATTGTGCGGTAGTTTGAGCATTCTTTGGCATTTTCTTTCTTTGGGATTGGAATGAAAACTGACCTTTTCCATTCCTGTGGCCACTGCTGAGTTTTCCAAATTTGCTGGCATATTGAGTGCAGCACTTTCACAGCATCATCTTTTAGGATTTGAAACAGCTCAACTGGGATTCCATCACCTCCACTAGCTTTGTTCGTAGTGATGCTTCCTAAGGCCCACTTGACTTCAATTATTCCTATTTAATGATTGCTACCATTTTAATTTTGAGATTCCCTGGTGGCTCAGATTGTAAAGAGTCTGCCTGCAAAGCAGGAGACCCAGGTTCAGTCCTTGGGTTGGGAAGAGCCAATGGAGAAGGAAATGGCAACCCACTCCAGTATGCTTGCCTGGAAAATCCCATGGACAGAGGAGACTGGCAGGCTACAGTCCATGGGGTCGCAAAAAGTTGGACAGATCTGAGTGAACTCATTTTCCTCACTTTCCTTATTTTAATTTTAAGTCAAAGATGTTGACTTGATGTCAACATAGGCTGTTCCAAGAAGATTTCCAGACATCTTTGTCTTAGAGGCTGAAAGGGGAACTTGTGTCTTGAGTGTAGCAAATCATTTCACTCAGAGATGATCTGACTGAAATACTTGTGGTTCCATTTGGTGACTGACTTGGGGTAAGAAAAACTAAGAAGGGACAAAAGAAGTTGGATAATTATGATGGAAGAACTTCTAGAATGTTGGAGTGTTATTGTTCAGTCATTCAGTCATGTCCAACCCTTTGTGACCCCATGGACTGCAGCATACGAGACTTCCTTGTCCTTCACTATCTCCTGACATTTACTCAAACTCATGTCCACTGACTTGATGATGTCATCCAACCATCTCATCCTCTGTCAACCCCTTCTCCTCATGCCTTCAATCTTTCCCAGCATCAGAGTCTTTTCCAGTGAGTCAGCTCTTTGCATCAGGTGGTCAAAGTATTGGACTTTGGCTTCAGTTCTTCCAGTAAACATTCAGAGTTGATTTCCTTTAGGATTGACTAGTTTGATCTCCTTGCTGTCCGAGGGACTCTCAACAGTCTTCTCAATAGTTTGAAAGCATCAGTTCTTTGACACTCAACCTTCTTTATGGTCCAAGACAATGAGAACACTGGTAAAAACTGTCAAAATCAATTTTTTAAAGAAGTCTGGAAATTAGCCAAAGGCTTCCAAATATCTGAGGCCCATCTCTTCAAGAAAATCTCTGAGTCTTGGTAAAAATGAGAAGCATGGAGGCATTTTTAGTGTGTGTTATTTGTTCAATCATGTCTGACCCTTTGCAACCCCATGGACTATAGCCCACCTGGCTCCTCTGTCTGTGGAATTCTCTGGGTGAAAATACTAAAGTGGGTGGCCATTCCCTTATCCAGGGAATCTTCCCAACCCAGGGACAGAACCTGGGTCTCCTGCATTGTAGGCAAATTACTTACCATCTGAGCCACCAGGGAAGCCTAACTGGTCATGTTTCCACAATCTCGTCCCAGCTCTGTGGCACTCTCAGCCACAGTAAATGTGAAACCACTAGAGGGGCAGGGTGGATGTGGAGCTGCACCAAAAGCCCCCAACCTGACAGCTGTCAACGTTTTATCTGTTTGGCAGATCCCCAGAAAAGCCCCTTTGTCTTTATCTCATTTGAAACTCCACTAGTGGGAAGACCCCGATTTCCAGGGTATCTGTTGAAAACAATCAGCAAAAATTATCAAACATTACAGTGATCTGAGTAAGTGATACTAGTTGGGGCAAACAAGAATCTGGCCAGAAAACTTACAAGCAAAATATGGGCATGAGACAATCATAGGAGTCTTTGAAAAGCTTATTCCTAGGGCTCTAGCAGACCATGTGCATGTACAGGGATGTGCATGTTTCCAGAACTGTGGAATAGCCAGAGAAGATGGGAGAAAGCCCTGGTCTCTTACCTTGGTGGTCCCCAAGTCTCTGCACAAGCAGGAAGTAAAGACTAAGGCAGAGTTTTAAGCTGCTGGAGTATTAAAGGAATGCCTCAACACAACATACACAAAGTGCCTTGTCAAAGGGAGGGCGACATATTGATTGAAGTCATTTAAGGAAATCTCTGTTCACATTGTTGTTGTTCAGTTGCTAAGTCATGTCTGACTGTTTGTGATCCCATGGAATGCAGCATGCCAGGCTCCTCTGTCCTTCACTATGTCCTGGAGTTTGCTTGAATTCATGTCCATTGAGTTGGTGATGCAACCTGACCACAAAGCTAACCAAGCAGAGACTTCAGTAGCAACATATAATAAAGAATACAGACTTTACAGGATTAATTCAAGGAAATTACTAAACAAAAATAATTACTATGACAAGCAACAAAAGTAACAAACCTTGGGAGAGGGGTAGAATCTGATATTCAGAGTTGCCACATAGATGATTTCTAAGTCCAGTTTTCAACATGAACAATTAAAGAGACATGCAAAGAAACAGAAGTTATGCTTCATAAAAATTAGAACATAAAGAAATGAAATAAGTGGATAGAAAAAGAATAGAGAAAACAAATAATACCAAAACTTGGCTCTTAGAAAAATACAAAATTGACAATCTCACCAAGACAAAACTAAACTCACTGAGAGGCAAAACAAACAAACAAACAGAGAAGACTCAAATGATTAAAATCAGGAAAAAAAAAAAGAGAAAGAGAGCTATCATTACTGATTTCACAGAAATAAACAAGATTATAAAGGTATAATTCAATCAACTCCAAGCCAACAAATTCCATAGCTTAAATGATGTGGAAAATTCCTAGAAAGATGCAAAGATATATGAAAACTGACTCAAGAAGAAATAAAAAACCTGAATAGACCTATAATAAGTAAAAAATTGGGTTGGCAACTAAAAAGCACCTTAGTGTAAAGTCCAGGCCCATAAGAATACAGACATAAAAAATTCCTCAAAAATATTAGTAAGCCAAATTCAACTATATATATATAATTATATATACATATATAATTTTATATATATATATATATATAATAAATTATGACTAAGAGAAATTTATTCCCAGAATGCAAGATCGGTTTAACACCTAAAAGTCAATCAATGTAATACATCATATTGATGGACTAAAGAGCAAAACTACAGGATTACGTCAACAGACTCAGGAAATAACAACAATAAAAAAAAAGCATTTGAAAAATTTCAACTCCCATTCATGAGAATAAACTGAAACAGACTGGAACTGTCAACTTAATAAAATGTCTGTGAACCCAAGGTGATGCTATAATGTGCTTTCTCCTTCAGATCAGGAACAAGACAAGAATGCTTACTTTTGCAATATCTATTGAATGTTTTACTGGAGAATCTAATAGTTCAGGCAAGGAAATAAATAAAAGACATCCAGATTGAAAAGAATAAGTAATACTGTCTCAAGTCACAGATGATAATACCTGGTATATGGGAAATATCAAGATACCTATTAAAAAACTATTAGAACTAATAAACACATTCAGTGAGGCTGTAGGATGTAAGATCAATTATATTTCTATACATTAGCAGTGAATAACCAAACAATGCAACTAAAAAAGGAATTTACTTTATAATAGAAACAAAAAGAGTGAAAACAGTTAGGAATAAATGTAGCAGTTTATCGAGAGACTTGTATGGATGTGAATGGTTAGTTGCTCAGTCACATCCAACTCTTTGTGGCTTCATGGACAATAGTGCACTGGGATCCTCCTCTTGGTTGAATTCTCCAACCAAGAATACTGGAGTAGGTTGTCTTGCCCTTTTCCAGAGGATCTTCCCAACCCAGGGATTGAACCCAGGTCTCCCGCATTACAGGCAGATTCCTTACCATCAGAGTTACCTGGGAAGCAACTGAAGAGGGAGCCTTCATCAGTTGCCCACCCCCTCTCCAGCTGATGAGGTTCCCCTCTCCATGGGATTCTCCAGGCGAGAATATTGGAGTTGGTTGCTGTTTCCTTCTCCAAGGGATCTTCTGAACCCAGAGACTGAACCTGCATCTTCTGCGGCTCCTGCATTGCAGGCAGATTCTTAACTGCTGAGCCACTTGTATACTTAAAGCTATAAAGGATTATTGAATGGAATTAAAGTATGTATAAATAAATGGAATGAATAGGAAAACGGCTGGATTAGGCAGTAATTCTCAAATAGATCTATAGACTCACTGTGGCCCCTATAAAAATCCCAGCGGCCTTCTGGCAGGAATTGGCAAGCTAATGCTAAAATGCATATGGAAATACAAGGGACCCAGAATAGCCAAAATATTCTTGAAAAAGAATAAAATTGAAGGGATCATATGTTTCAATTTCAAACTTTTAACAATACTATAGTATCTAAAGATAAATGTATAATAGAATGGAAAGTCAAGAAATAAACCTTTACAAGGTAGATCAAGATGGAAGAGTAAGACAATGTGGAGATTACCTCCACCTACAAACACATCAGAAAGCATCTACATGTGATATAAGTCTCATGGAAAACTAAATAGAAACTGGCAGAAGAACTCCTATACAGCCAAGACTGTGAGAAGGATACACACATAATTGGGTAGCAAGAGAAGAAAAGCACTGGGTCAGGACCTCTGTCCCTGGGAGGCTACTAAGAGGGAAAAGGAGATTGCATGGGTGGACACCCACCCTGGGAGTGAGGAGACTGAGCCATAGACTAGTCATCCCAGCCCTGGAGTCCTGTGCACAGGAGACAAGCCCACCTGGCTCTTAGAAGAAATGCTGGGACAGACAGAAAGGCTGGAGAAGCCTAGGCTTCACTCCTGAGAAGTGTGTGGGTGATGGCTTGCCCCCAGTCAGGGAGAGGACGTTTGCTCTAGTGGTTGCTACCTTGCCATGCTCCAGTCTGAGTTGCATAAACACCCTGGCCCACTCATTACCTGCCATAACTTGGCACCGATCTATAGCGGGCAGGACCTGTGAGATGTCTTGATCAAAAAATGCTGAGGTGATCTGGGGACTTGAGGCAATAGCCCAGGTTGGGTGGTGGTTGTCATTTTTGGCATTTACTCAAGCAGTGCCCCAGATGCTGGCCAGATTTCTGATAGCAGGACAAATACCTGAATTCCCATGAAAGCCTTGCCATGTGCTAACTCAACACTACAGCTTAAAACTAGATCTGGGGTAACCACAACAGGGGTAAAGATGTGACTGTGGGCTACAGAGTCCTGTAAAGGCAGGGCATCAGATCTCTGTAGGTATACAAACCCTGCTTGTTTCAGCACACCCCTCCTTTGGGGCAAACAGTCCAGCACAGGAAGAAGGAAAATCAACACTTACAAGCAACAAAGCCAGCTGGGGTTTAACCCTCTGGACTTCAGTTCCAGAAACTTGGGAACCACCTCCACCCTCAATAGGGTGATGACAGTCATTGAGTAGAAAGGAAGTCATATCTCACATCCTGCACAGCTCTAGCTTTATCAACAGCTACGACCCACCAGGGTGATGGCTGCCGGCATACCCTGAGCAAAGATATGACTGCTGTCCACAGAAAACCCAGCTCTCCCACCAAAAGCACGGGGCATACCCAGTACTCATAGGGATACTCCCACATAAGAACACCCCTTCAATACCACAATAGGTAACTTTTATTTTATTAGAGACAAAGAAAGTTAAATAAAATGAAAAGGCAGTAAAACTACCTTCAATTTAAAGAGCAAGAGAAAAACCTTGAAAAAAAAAACAAAGAAATAGATATAAACCATCTACCAGACAAAGAATTACTGATAATAAAAATGCTAACTGAATTAGGGAAAAGAGTTGATCTAAATATAGATCATTTTAAGAAATACTAGAAGATATAAAGACAACATGTTCAAAAATAGATAATTCAATATCTAAGATCTTTAAGATGACAGACTAGAAGGGTGTGAACACATCTTTTCCTGCAAGAACACCCAAATCACAACTAGTTGCTGAACAACCATCAACAGGAGGATGTTGGATTCTACCAATAAAAGATACGCCACATCCAAGGGCAAAGGAGAAGCCCCAACAAGATGGTAAGAGGAGGGCAATCACATTTAAAATCAAATCTCAGACCCACCAGAGATGCTCAGAGGGATCAAACAAAATTTTGTGCTCACCAAGACCCAGGGAAAGGAGCAGTGACCTCCACAAGAGACTGAACCGGACCTGCCTTTGAGAGTGTGAGTGTCTCCAGCAGAGGCATGGGTCAGCAGTGACCTGCTGTGGGGACAGGGGCTCTGGCTGAAGCAGACCAGGGAGATGCGGCATGTAGCATAAGGCCTCTTGGAGGAGGTTGCCATTAGTTCCACTATAGAGCTGCTGGGCAGACAATCTACAAACTGGAGAATGATTATACCAAAGATGTTCTTGCACTGTTGTGAAAGTTCTAGGGACCACAACAGACTCCCCAACTTGGGGCTCTGGCGAAGGGACTGAGAAACCCTAGGGAATGTGACTTTGAAGGCCAGTAGCGCTGGATTACAGAACATCCACAGTACTGGGAAAACAGACTCTTGGAGGGCATAAGAAAACATTGTGTGCTCCAGGGCCCAAAAGAAAGGAGCGGTGACCCCACAAGAGACTGAGCCAGACTTGCCTGTGAGTGTCTGGGAGTCTCCAGCAGAGATGTGGGTCCACAGTGGCCTGCTGCGGGGTCAGGGGCACTGACTACCACTGGGAGCTGTGGCATGCTGGCATAAGTCCTTTTGAAGGAGGCCACCGTTACTACCATTACCCCTACCATAGTTTGGCCTAGGCCTGTAGGGAGGATGGAAAGAAACACAGCCCCACCATCTGCAGAAAATTGGATTAAAGATTTACTGAGCATGGCCCTGCCATCAGAACAAGACCCAGTTTCCCCCACAGCCAGTCCCTCCCATCAGGAAACTTCCACAAGCCTCCTATCCTCATCCACCAGAGGGCAGAAGGAATGAAAACCACAATCACAGAAAACTAATCAAACTGATCACATGGATCACAGCCTTGTCTAATTCAATGAAATTATGAGCCATGCCGTGTTGGGCCACCCAGGACAGAGGGTCATGGTGGAGAGTTCAGACAGAAAGTGGTCCACTGGAGAAGGAAATGGCAAGCCACTTCAGTATTCTTGGCTTGAGAACCCTATGAATAGTATGAAAAGGCAAAAAGATATGACCCTGAAAGATAAACTCCCCAGGTCAATAAGTGCCCAATATGCTACTGGAGAATCATGGAGAAATGACTCCAAAAGGAATGAAGAGGCTGAGCCAAAGCGAAAACAGCATTCAGTTGCGGATGTGTCTGGTGGTAAAAGTAAAGTCCAATGCTGTAAAGAACAATTATTGCATAGGAAGCTGGAATGTTAGGTCCATGAATCAAGGTCTATGAATCAAGTCAAACAGGAGATGGCAAGTTTGAACATTGATATTTTAGGAATCAGTGAACTAAAGTGGACAGGAGTGGGGTAATTTAATTCAGATGATCATTACATCTACTACTGTGGGCAAGAATCCCTTAGAAGAAATGGAGTAGCCCTCAGAGTCAACAAAAGAGTTCAAAATGCAGTACTTGGTGCAGTCTCTGAAATGACAGGATGATCTCTGTTCGTTTCCAAGGCAAACTATTCAGTATCATGGTAATCCAAGTTTATGCTCCAACCACTAATACCAAAGAAGCTGAAGCTGAACAGTTCAACGAAGACCTATAAAACCATCTAGAACTAACATCATTAAAAAGAAAATAAAAAGCAGAGACATCACTTTGTCAACAAAGTTTCAAATAGTCAAAGCTATGGTTTTTCTGGTAGTCATGTACAGAGGTGAGAGTTGTACTATAAAAAAGGCTGAGTGCTGAAGAATTAAAGCTTTTAACTCATGGTGTTGGAGAAGACTCTTGAGAGTCCCTTGGACTGCAAGGAGATCAAACCAGTCAATCCTAAAAGAAATCAACCCTGAATATTCACTGGAGAGATTGATACTGAAGCTGAAGTTCCAATATTTTGGCTACCTGATGTGAACAGCCAACTCATTACAAAAGACCTTGATGTTGGGAAAGACAGAATGTAGGAGGAGAAGGGAATGACAGAGGATGAGATGGTTGTTTGGCATCACCAGCTCAATGGACATGAGTTTGAGCAAGCTCCAGGAGATGGTGAAGGACAGGAAAGCCTGGCATGCTGTAGTCTATTGTGTTGAAAAGAGTCTGACATGACTGACTGAACAATAAGATTGAAAAACACTCTATAAGCAATGAATAATAGACTGAATGACACATAAGTGATCTGGAAAACAGAACAAAGGAAATCACCCAATCAGAACAGCAGACAGAAAGACAAATGTAAAAATAGAAAAAGAGTGAAACATATGGGACCTCGAGGTTACCATCAAGTGTGCAACAATTCACATTATAAAGGTGCCAGAAAAAGAGAGAGAGAAGGGTACAAGAATGTAGTGGAAAATATTATGTTTGAAAACTTCCCAAGCCTAAAGATGGAAACGGATAGATACCAAGTACAGGATCACAAACAGGATAGCCCCTTCGATATACACACACACCAAGACATAGCATAATTAAAATGGCCAAAGTTAAAGATAGAGAATTCTAAAGGTAGCAAGAGGAAATCAAAGAGTTATATATCAGGTAATCTCTATAAGGCTATCAACTGATTGTGCTGCAGAAACTTTATAAGCCAGAAGGGAGTGACATAATATATTTAAAGGAAAAACCTGCAACCTAGGATACTCCACATAGCAAGATTATCATTTACAGTAGAAGTGATAAAGCACTTCCCAGACAAGCAAAAACTGAAATAATTCAGCAATAATAAATTTATCCTAAAGTAAATGCCAAAAGGTCTTCTCTAAATAGAAAAAAAGACTATATGGAAAAGGAAAATTCCAATAGGAAACACAGCAGAGTAAGGATTGAAGGTCATAAATATATCAGTAGGTAAATGTAAAGCAAAAGAAATCTGTACAAAGAACTATAACTTCAATACATAGAGAAAGGATAAGCATGAGGGTTTAAAATATGACAAAAAACACAAAATTTAGGGGAGGATAATAAAAAAGTAGAGCTTTTAGAATGTATTTGAACTTAAATGACTATTAGTTTAAATCAAGTAGATATAACTATCAGTCATCATATATGAATCCCATGGTAACCACAAATCAAAAACTTATAACAGATACACAAAAACCTGAAAGAAAGGAAACCAAGCATACTACAAAAGAAAAATCATCAGCCCTCAATGGGACAAAAAAAAAAAAAAAAAAAAAGAGAGAGAGAATATACGGAGAAGAATGACAAGAACAACTAGAAACCAAGTTTAAAATGGCAATAAGGACATCCCTACCAATAGTTACTATAAGTGCCAATGGACTAAATGCTCTGATCAAAAGACGTAGGGTGGCTGATTGGATAAATGAATGAATATTCTTTTCTATGTTGTGCACAAGACAGGGACCTCAGGACTAAAGACACACACAGACTAAAAGTAAGAGGATGGAACAAGATTTCATGCAAATGGAAATGATAAAATAGTCAAGGCAGCAACGTTTGTATCAGACAAAGTGGACTTTAAAACAAAAACTGTAACATCAGACAAAGAAGAGCATTATACAATGACATATAGGGATCAATAGAAGAAGAGGATAATGGATAGATTAATTAATATATGACAGAGGATGAGATGGTTGGATGGCATCACCGACTCAATGGACATGAGTTTGGGTAAACTCTGGGAGTTGGTGATGTAGAGGGAGGCCTGGTGTGCTGCAGCCCATGGGGTCACAAAGAGTCAGACATGCAAAGAGCGACTGAACTGAAATGAACTGAATTGATATATATGCGTCCAATAAAAAGCACCTAAATATATAAAGTAAATATTAATAGACATAAAGGGAGAAATTGATAATAATACAATAAGAGCAGGAGACCTTTGTACTCCATTGACTTCAATGGACAGATCATCCAGACAGGAAATCAATAAGGCAACAGTGGTGCTAAATGACATAACCGACCAGTTAGGCTTAATTGATATCTACAGAACCTTCCATCCAAAAACAACAGAATACACATTATTTTCAAGTGTACATGGAATGTTCTCCAGGATAGAACACCTACTGGGTCATAAAACAAGCCTTAAAAAATTTAAAAGCTTGGAAGTTATACCGAGCATTTTTCTTCTGACCACCACAGTGTGAAACTAACAAGCAACCACAAAAATAAAATGGGAAAAAATGCACACATGGAAACCAAACAGCATTCTACTGAAAAAACAATGAGTCAATGATAAAATCAAAGAGGAAATCAGAAAATATCTGAAGACAAATGAAAATGGAGACACAACTTTCCAAAGTCTATGGGATGCAACAAAGCAGTTCTGAGAGAGGTTATAGCAGTTCAGGTTTTCTCAGGAAACAAACATAAACCTCAAATTAACAACTTAATCTACCATTTCAAAGAGGTAGAAAAAGAACAAACAAATTTAGGTCAGCAGAGGGAAGGAACTAATATATACCAGAGAGGAAATGAACAAAATAGAGATTTAAAGAGATTTAAATAGAAATAGAATAGAGAAGACCAGTGAGACTAAGGGCTTATTTTTGAAAAGATACAAAGTTGATAAACCTTGACCTTGGCTGACTTTATTTTTCTGGGCTCCCAAATCACTGCAGATGGTGATTGCAGCCATGAAATTAAAAGATGCTTACTCCTTAGAAGGAAAGTTATGACCAACCTAGACAACATATTATAAAGCAGAGACATTACTTTGCCAACAAAGGTCTGTCTAGTCAAGGCCATGGTTTTTTTTAAGTAGTCATGTATGTATGTGAGAGTTGGACTATAAAGAAAGCTGAGTGCCGAAGAATTGATGCTTTTGAACTGTGCTGTTGGAGAAGACTCTTGAGAGTCCCTTGGACTGCAAGAAGATCCAAGCAGTCCATCTGAAAGGAGATCAGTCCTGGGTGTTCATTGGAAGGACTGATGTTGAAGCTGAAACTCCAATACTTTGGCTGCCTGCTGCAAAGAGCTGACTCATTTGAAAAGACCCTGATGCTGGGAAAGATTGAGGGCAGGAGGAGAAGGGGACGACAGAGGATGAGATGGTTGGATGGCATCACTGACTCAATGGACATGAGTTTGGGTAAACTCCAGGGGTTGGTGATGAACAGGGAGGCCTACTGTGCTGCAGTCCATGGGGTCACAAAGAGTTGGACTCAACTGAGTGACTGAACTGAACTGATCCTTCTCAAACCATTCTGGAAAAACTTGAGGGTGGAACATTCCAAAATTCATTCTACAAGGCCAATGATAGCAAAGCCAGACAAAGACACTACAAAAAGAGGGGGAAAGAAAAAGAAAGAAAATTATAGGCCATTATCTTTGATGAACATGAATGCAAATATTTTCAATGAAATATTAGCAAACTGAACCCAGTAATAGAAAGCCATGATCAAGTTGGATTTAGTCCAGAGTCACAATAATGAACATTCACAAATCAAAGGATAGAAATCACATGATCACCTCAATAAATGCTGAAAAAGCATTTGGCAAAATGAAACATCCATTCCTTATAAAAACTCTCATCAAAGTGAATGTGGTGGAAACATAAATCAACATAATAAAGGCCATTTACAAATACAACAGCTAACGTAATACTGAAAGATGAAAAACTGAAAGCCTTCCTGCTAAATTCAGGAGCAAGACAAGCCCACTTTCACTTCTTTTTAACATAGTTAGGATATCCTAGCCATAGCAATCAGACAAGAAAAAGAAATAAACTGTATCCAAACTGGAAGGGAAAAGGTAAAACTGTTTGCAGATAATATGATACTTTATATAGAAAAGGTTAAAAGTCTCCCATCAACAAATAATAGAATTAATAAATAAATTCAGCAAGATTAATATAGAGATATCTGTTGCATTTCTACACACTAACAAATACCATAAAGAGAAAGTAAAGATATACCATTTAAAATTACATCAAAAAGGATAAAATACCTAGGATTAAACTTAGCAAAGGAGGTAAAAAAAACTATACTCTGAAAACCATAAAACATTAATAAGAGAAATTGAAGATGATGCATAGAAATGGTAAGATAACTTGTGCACTTGGATTTGAAGAATTAACATTGGTAAAATGGCCATATAAACCATAGCAATCTACAGATTTAATGCAATCTCTATCAAAATACCATGACATTTTTATAGAACTAAATCAAATAATGCTAAAATTTATATAAAGCTGGAAAAGACCCCCAAATGCCAAAGAACTGTTGAGAAAAAAGAATAAAGCTGGAGGTATAACCCACCCAGACTTCAGACTATACTATAAAGTGACAGTAATCAAAGCAGCATGATATTGGCACAAAGTCAGAAACACAGGTCAGAATAGAGAGTCCAAAAAGAAGCTCACCAATCGATGGTCAATCTACAACAAAGGAGGAAAGAATATACAATGAATAATGGACAGTTTCTTCAACAAGTGGTTCAAGGGAACCTAGACAGTTACACATAAAACAGTAAGATTTGAACACTCCCTCACAGTGCCTGCAAAAGAAGCCCAAAATGATTTAGAGACCTAAATATGAGAACAGAAACCATTAAATTCCTAGAAGAGAACATAGGCAGAACACTATTTGGCATAAACTGCAGAAATACTCTTTTGAGAAGTCTCCCAAGGCAAAAGAAATGAATGCAAAAAACAAACAATAGAATTTAAGGAAACTTAAAAGCTTTTGCACAGCAAATGAAACCATCAACAAAATGAAAAAGCCATCTACTAACTCAAAGGGAGAAAATATTTCAAATTATGTGACCAACAAGGAGTTAATATCCAAAATATACAAATAGGTCATATCACTCAGTATTAAAAAACCAAGCAACCAAAAAAAAAAAAAATGGACAGATGCTCTGAATAGACATTTTTCCAAAGAAGAGATACAGATGACTAACAGGCACATGAAAACTTGCTCAACATCAGCAATTATTAGAGAAATGCAAATCAAAACAACAAAGAGATATCACCTCGCATCTTTGAAGGTAAATCTCCTACACTGTTGGTGGGAATATAAATTGGTGCAGGTGCTGTGGAAAACATTATGTAGGTTCCTTAAAAAAACTAAAAGTAGATCTACCATATGACCCAGCAATTCCACTCCTGGATATATACCCAGAAAAATATAAACGCTAATTTGAAAAGACAGACACACCCCAATGTTCCAGGGTGGCTCAGACAGTAAAGAATCTGCCTGCAATGCAGGAGACTCAGGGTCAGAAAGATTCCCTAGACAGGGAAATGGCAACCCACTCCAGTATTCTTGCCTGAAAAATTCCATTGACAGAGGAGTCAGGTGGGCTACAGTCCAGGGGTCACCAAGAGTTAGACACGACTGAGTGACTAACTCTATGTGTTCACAGAAGCAATATTTACAGTAGCTAAGATATGGAAGCAACCTAAGTGCCTGTCAACAGAAGTGGTATATATAAATAGTATACAATGAAATATAACTCAGCAAAAAAAAAAAAATAAAAAAATAAAATACTGCCATTTGCAGCAACATGAGTGGACCTAGAGAATATTACAAATAGGTGAAACAAAGAGTGAAACCAACCAAATACAATTATATCATTTATATGTGGAATGTAAAAATATAATGCACATAAATGTATGTGCAAAACAGAAGCAGACTTACAAACACAGAAAATGAGTTGTGGTTGCTCAAATGGAGAGGGAAACGGAGAGGGACAAATTAGGGGTATTGAATCAACAGATACAAACTACTGTATAAGACATACATAAGCAACAAAAGTGTATTGTATAGCACAGGAAGTTACAGCCATTATCTTGTAATGACTTATAATGGAGTGTTCCAGGGATAGATTTTATTATCTTGGGCTCCAAAATCACTGTGGATGCTGACTGCAGCCACAAAATTAAAAGATGTTTACTCCTTGAAAGAAAAGGTATGAAAACCTAGACAGTGTATTAAAAAGCAGAGACATCACTTGGCCAGCAAAGATTCATATAGTCAAAGCTATGTTTTTTCCAGTAGTCACGTATGGGTGTGAGAGCTAGATCATAAACAAGGCTGAGTGATGAAGAACTGATGATTTCAAACAGTGGTACTTGGAGAAGACTCTTGAGTGTCCCCCTGGATAGCAAGGAGATCAATTCTAAAGGAAATCAATCCTCAGTAGTCACTGGAAGGACAGAGGCTGAAGCTAAAGCTCCAATAGTTAGGCCACTTGATGGGAAGAGCCAACCCACTGGAAAAGACCCTGATGCTGGGAAAGACTGAAGGCAGGAAGAGAAGGGGGCAACAGAGAATGAGATGGTTGGATGGCGTCACTGACTCAAAGAGCATGAGTTTAAGCAAACTCTGGGAGACAGTGAAGAACAGGCAAGTTTCGGGACACAACTTAGTGACTGAACAAAACAATAACAGAGTGTAATCTGCAAACACTGAATCATTGTGGTGTACATGCCAAACTCATATTATAAATTAACTTACTTCAATAGAAAAAGAAACCCTTATGTTTATGATTTATAGTCAATTGATTCTTCACAAAGGTGCCAACACAATACACCATGTGTATTTGTGTTTGGTTGCTCAGTCTCAGTAATATCTGACTCTTGGTGATGTCATGGGTGGTAGCCCTCCTGACTCCTCTGTCCATGAAATTTTCCAGGTGAAAATACTGGAGTTGGTTGCCATTTCCTTTTCCAGGAGATCTTCCCAACCCAGGGATTTAACCCATATCTCCTGCATTGGCAGGTGGATTCTTTACAAAAAATTTAATTCAAAATTGATTGTAGTCATAAATGTAAGAGTTAAAATTTTAAAACTCTCAGAAGAAGATAGGAATAACTTTTATGACCTTGAGTAAATGGATTCTTAGATATGGCACCAAAAGCAGAAGCAACAAAAATAAAAAAAAGTCTAATAAAAAAATTAGAGTTCATCTAAATTAAAAAAAACTTCAAAGGATACTATCAGGAAACTAAAAAGTCATCTCACAGAATGGGAGAAATTATTTGCAAATCACATATCTTGTAAGGACTTTATATACAAAATATATGAGTACTCAAAACTTTATAATAAAAAGATAAGTAACCCAATGAAAATGGACAAAATATCAAAACAGACATTTCTCCAAAAAGATATACAAATGGCAAATAGCTCATGAAAAACTGCTCAGCATCTTTACTCATTAAGAAAATGCAAATCAACCCCAAATGTGGTACCACTTTCCACCCGTTAGAATGGCTAAAATTAGAGCCTGACAACTTTGAGTACTTGTAAGACTGTAGGGAAATAAAAGGGCTTGTGCTCGTGGTAAAGAACGCACCTGCCAATGCAGGAGACATAAGAACTCGGGTTTTATCCTTGGGTCAGGAAGATCCCCTGGAGGAGGGCATGGCACCCTACTCTAGTATTCTGGCCTGGAGAATCCCTACGGACCAGGGAGCCTGGCGGGCTACAGTCCATAGAGTCACAAAGCGTCGGACACAACTGTAGTGACTTAGCAAGCACACATACACAGGGAAATAGAAATATGATATATTACTGATGGATTGTAAAATGGTACAGGGCACTTTGCAAAACAGTTTGGCAGTTCATCAAAAATATAGACAGAGTTACCATGTGACTTGGCAGTTCTACCCTTTGGTATATATTGGTGAGTGCAGTAACTTCAAATTAAGCACTAGCATATGGTTCCCACACCGGCTGGAACCAGAGGGCTGATGACTGAGATTCCTGGAACACCACCCTGTTACCTCACCATCAACAATCAGATGAAGTTCACGTAACCTGTAAACCTTTCTGAAAATTTGCTCCCCCCAAACTGTCAGGGAGTTCAGGACTTTAGAGCGTGAGCTGCCCAGTTCTTCCTGCTTGGCCCTGCAGTACACCTTTCTCTGTTCTGAACTCTGACTTTTCAATTTGCTTGGCTTTAGTGTGTCAGGCACACAAACTTCAGTTCAATAGTGTTATTTCTAGAGAGGCTAGCAAAACCAGCTTTGAAGGAACTATCCGAAGGTGAATTCTAGAAATCATTCTACAATGGTAAATTTCTGAAATCAGCAATGAGATTCTCAAGGGTACTACTATGAAATACAACTCTTGGGTATAATGTTTCTTTTTTTTTTTCAATGCTTATTAATACTTTTCCAGATAATATGTAAGAGTTGGCAAAGTAGATGAGAACAAATGCAATTTAAAAACCATCCTCAAATTTTAATTCTCTTTGAGTGTTTCTTTTCTTTTCTTGTTTTGTATTTCCCTTCCTTCATTATCGGTCTTGATATTTTGTAGGAAACAGTTTCAGTAAGGACCATGGCTAGTCTTTCTATGCTGCTGGGTTATGTCTGCCTATGGCTGCCAGCAAGATGCCCTACTATTGGTCAGACTTACCATCCTGGGCTTTCCTACCCTCTGATATTTTGTTAAGAGTGAAGGGAGAGTTCCTGAGTCTGCTTGGTTATTTCCCTCAGGGGCCTTTCTTCCCAAGTGTCTCACCTCAAACCTTATTCTCATTTCCTCTCTCTCCCTGCTTTTTCTTTCCCCATCGTCTTTTTCTATAGACGACAGAGATAGAAGGACAGGAGGCCAGCACCCCTTTCTGAATGTAGGAAGCACAGTTTTATCAAGCATATAGAGAAGAATTTTTAAATTAAAAGCAGGCATGTGGTGGGGTGGCTGAGAAAGAAAGTAGTATCTAAAGTGGAGGGCAGATATATTCTGTCCCTATTAACACTGCCATTGGTAGTAATTTAATAATATTCTATAGTAAATTCCTTACATTTTTCAGGTATAGAAATGATTGAAACAGAACAGCAAAACTTGGTGTAAAAAGGGACTTCAGTGGTTAAACAGGTTGAGTTGTCTGGCAGCTCCAAAAACAGGTGAGAAATACGACCCTGGAGTGCAGCAAATCTAATCTTTGGGCAGGTTTATTGTTTATCAGGCTTTTGTCTAAGGAGGGTTCATTATATATAACATTGAGATACAGTTTAGTAGAGCAGATTTATTCAACAGGTTTATTCTTTTACCAGGTCTCATAGTATTTCACCACTTGGTATGTGGGGTCTTATTCATCAAAACAGTTTATGACTTAATCAGTTATGAATTTTAAAAAGTTTTACTAATAACGCAGGATGTGTTAAAATTTATAGTTAGTGCATTTATTCTATTAGGAGTTTTATTTTTGAGCTAAGACACACTGGAGATGTAACACAAGCAAACTGAATGGTTTATTTGTAAAAAACAGAATGGCCTCTGCAGGGCCTCCAGCTACGAGTGGTGGATTTTATTCGCCATCTTACTGTGGCCTGAGGTACTCTTAAGGTTTTCCATGAGCTGGGTCATCAGTTGCGCCTAAAACTTGCTTAAAAATATCTGTGGTTCCTTTTCCTCGTAGTATAGTAGGGCTCACTTCACCCTCATGGAGGCACAGTGAGAGGCGGGCCCGCCCAGTCACGTTGTTGCATGAGTGTTTAGAACAATCATTTCTTGAAGTAGAGGAGGCCAGCATGGCTACTGTTTTCTGAGGTCTGCTAACTGCTACTGCTAAGTCACTTCAGTCGTGTCCGACTCTGTGTGACCCCACAGATGGCAGCCCACCAGGCTCCCCCGTCCCTGGGATTCTCCAGGCAAGAACACTGGAGTGGGTTGCCATTTCCTTCTCCAGTGCATGAAAGTGAAAAGTGAAAGTGAAGTCGCTCAGTCGTGTCCGACTCTTAGCGACCCCGTGGACTGCAGCCCACCAGGCTCCTCCGTCCATGGGATTCTCCAGGCAAGAGTACTGGAGTGGGGTGCCATTGCCTTCTCCATTTCTGAGGTCAGTATCAGTAATTTGCCTTAATGGTCGTCTCCAATGGAAAGATGGAGTCAGGTGAAACCTTTAACTGGGCCAAGAGGCATTTTGTAGATAGGAGCCTCTGCCAGTTTAGGGTTAACTGCAGGTGTCTCATCATAGTGACATAGTTATGCCCTTGTGCGTAAGCCCAGCAGCCTGACAGCTTCTGCAGTTCTGACCTGCCCAGGTATCCTTTATGATTTATTTGTGGCATTTGCCCCCATTCTGGATCATCACAGCACATTTTCTCTACTGTCAGTATTACATCACTAAAAAATCATCTCCCCATAATCTCTGTTGAGCAGACAAGTAAGTGAGTGTACTCCTAGCAGATCTCCAACTGTTTCAATCACTGGGGTGGAATTTGCTGGAAGTGGGACAAAACCCTGGTAGAAGGGACTTTAGTCAATGATTCCAAAATGGGATAGCTCTATTCTTACTATTCCCAGGGAACTCAGCTCTGCAGGGAGAGACACTGCTTTCAAGAGGCAAGGTTAACCATTGGCTTTCTGATCCTGTTTCAGAATAGAATCACCCATTCCTTGAGAGCACAAACAGACTCATGGCCCATGGTTGGTTATAATTTATTATGCTGGCTCAACATCTCAAAGTCTCGTATTCACCACATATGTCCTTTAATTGTTGGCTTTGGGGCCACCCTTTCTGACCATTCTCTGATTTGTGTTTACTTTCCACAAGAAGAGAGCTTGATGGTGTTATTTCCACCATTGTCTCCCAGTGGGTGTTGCTTCCCCGAGCCTGTCGGACTGTGTTTGGTACTTAGGGCTCTGCAGCGTCCCTTGTCTTTTGAGCCCAGCTGTGAGGGCTGAGACTGGCTCCACCCACAACTGCACCTGGGTAGCAACAGTGCAAGATACTGTTTGGATCTGTTTGCTGAGGTCCACTCCAGAGGTCTGCTTTTCCTACCTTCTGGACATTTTCCACACTGAAGTCAGCAAACCTTTTAAAAATGAATATCTGATCATGTCACTGTTCTGTTAAACCTGTTAACGGCTTCCCATTTCCCTTAGGACAAAGCTGAAACCTTTACCCTGACCAGTTAAAGTCATCATGATGTTGTCCCAGCCCGGGCCTCCAGCTTCATTTCCAGCCACTCTCCCTCCTCGTCCATTGTTCTGGAGCTCTGCCTTTGAGCTCCTTCCCAGTTGCTAGTCTCACAGTTTTTCACCTGGCTCATTCCCATTTCCTCAGGGAAGTTCTCATAGACTGGATGCCACAGTCCCACCCCAGTGCTGAAGCCTTGCTTTCTCTTCACGTCCTTGTCAAATGTCCACTTGGATATTGACCAAATAATCAGACCACACAGGCAAAAAAAGTTTTCTTAACAAGGATACGAATCCCATGATAACTGTAATGTCTTATTCATATCAGTGTCTCCAGGGCTGGTTCAGTGAGGTTCAACAAATATTTCTCAACTGATTGAATGAATGAATGTTTCTTGTCTTCTTCCATAAATTTTAAGATCAATCTGTGCTGGGATTATGTCTTAATATTCTTATCTCTTCCCAGGGTGTTGCCCAGGGGTTTCTGGCTAACTGACTGGTCTAATTTAGAACCTTGATCTCATTAGTCTTATCCCCATTCACCTTCTAGTCCTTCACGAAGTACTTGAAGTGATAGAACGCTTGCTGCCAGGGCTGGTTCTGAGATGTCTTGAGAAAGTCTTAGAAGGGTGACACGTTCTTTGCTTTTTATTTGGCATACAGAGTTCTACCTAGTAGGATTGTGGCAATCATATTTGGTTCCCTAACCAACAGTTATTTCCCACTTCCATCCTGCTGGCAGGGGCTATGTTTGTTTCTACACCCAGCCCCTCATGTACTCATGTTACGAGTTTTTAACAGAATAAATTTATCCTGGCTTCAGAGAAAAATCCCAGTTGGTAAATTCACAGTTCTCACTATGTGGTCTATAAAACCCCAGAGGTCTCACAGACCCTGTGAGGGAGTCCTTAAGGGCAAAACTATTTTCATGAGAATACTAAGACATTGTTTGCTTTTTTCCATGCTGATATTTGTTCTGATGGTCAAAAAACAAAAAACAAAAAAAAAAAAAAAAAAAGAGAGATGAGTAACATGGTGGGTACCTTAGCAAGAATTAAGGCAGTGGCAACACATTGTACTAATAGACACTGTGTACTTCACTGCCAAGTATTCACAGTAAAGGAAAGGAGGGAAGGAAGAAAGGAAGATGGAAGGAAGGGAGGAAAGAGGGAAGGAAGGGAGGGAAGGAGGGAAGAAAGGATGGAGGCAAGAAAGGAATGAAGGAATTAATTTTATTTGAAAATTTCCTTGATGAGGCTGTAACAATTGTTTTCTTTTAAATTAAATCTCACCTTTTAAGTACATGTCATTATTCTGACTGAAGAAATGGAAAGCTTGCATCAGGCATTCCTGTTGCTGACCAAAGTACTAAACATGGACAAAAATAGGAAATACCCTTGGGACACAATTTGATTTGTGAGCTAAATTAGCTGTTTTGTACTTTTTTTTTCCCATGGAATATCATTTTCACTTTGTGGAAGATCTGACCAACTATGGCTCTTCTGACTTAGGTATTTAACCGATATTTTCTCAAAAATGAACAATGGGAAACAACTAACAGTATTTGTTGCCAAAGATGAAGTGTAAACTTTGAAGCAAAAATTATGTTTTGGGAAATTGTATTTGTCACTATGAGTTTGACATCTTCCCAGTATTTTAAGAATTATCTAATGAGATAGGTGGAGATAGTAAGGAATATACATTTCTAATTTTGTGTAATAATGAAACTGCATACTCTTATGGGACTTGAACCCAGCCAGAACCAAGACTGGAACTTGAACCCAGTGTCTTCTAATTGTGATCACACACCTGGTCTCAGGGCTTAATGAAGCTCAGGTTCTTTATGTCTTGTCATGGAAAGAATTCAGTGAGAGACAAAGTGATAGATAAGTGGATTTATTTAGAGAGATATACATTGCCAGGTGGTGCTAGTGGTAAAGAACTCACCTGCCAATGCAGGAGATTTAAGAGACTCAGGTTCCATCCCTGGGTCAGGAAGATCCCCTTGAGGAGGGCATGGCAACCCACTCCAATATTCTTGCCTGGAGAATCCCAAGGACAGAGGAGCTTGGTAGGCTACAGTCCATAGTGTCAAAAGAGTTGGAAACGACTTAGTGACACGACTAAAGCAACTTAGCACACACGCAGCACACACACATTCCACAGACAGAATGCAACCTGTTTCAAAAGGTAAGAGGGGCCCCAGGGTAATCTCATAATTGCACAAAAATTTTAAGTAATTTACTCTTCTCACTATTTCTTTTTCATTTTGGAAAATATGATTATTTGTCAAAACTATTTGCTGTTTGTGTTAAGATAATATTTTTTTTTCTAAAGGAATTAAGATTTAAAATTTTCTTGGTTTCAGTTTTTAATAGGATATCTGTTGATAGATATCACCTGCATAAAAAAAGGCTTGAAAACCTCTGGTCCAGGCTAATCGTTATGGTTCTGGTGATTGCTTTAGTCATAGGCCTATAAAGATATGTAAAAGGAGTCCTACCAAGAGGGAAGGTTGTGATAGTTTTAAAGTGTGTAAAATGAATGGATGGTCTCTTTCTTCTACTGATCATGATTAGGTCTTCATGTGACACCTAGAATTATGGCAGACTTCACGTGGAACCATCAGCTGATGCAGTTAAAGTAGTTAGGTGAAGGAGTTAAAATCATCTGGATCCTGGTTGGCACGGTTAAGCTGTAACTTAACCAGCTCTGGAGTTGTCTTGGCCCTAGGCTTACTGATAACTGAGAAAATAGGGTTCTTCTATTTCTTAAGCCATTTGCATGAGGTTTGTCTTCACTTAATAGCCAAGAGCATTCTGATCCAAAAATCCTTTCCCCCTTCCCCCCAAACTTTAAACATATAAAGTAATTCACAGCCAGAATGAAAAGTCTTTTTTCCCTTTTGACTTTTTTTTCAGTATAGAACTCCACATCCTCCTCAAAGATCATTAGGACTATCTGCCCAATTTCTTGGTTTTATATATTGTAGTTCCTACGTGAGTATATGATTTTTCCTCCTCCTACCCCCTTTTACCATCCAAACCAGCAGAAAAATAAATAGCCATATAAAAGAGGTGAATGTTATAGACAACAAAACACTGCCAGGATCTATGCCGTGCTTCCCCCAAAGAGTCATTTCCGTCTATTAGGCACATAATGCATGTTTTAAAAAAGAACCCGTTGTAAATACATATTTGTTTAGATGGACTGCAGCACAGCAGAGACTCTCCTGGGGAGATAGTAGGTATTTTACAACCTGCCAAAAAAGATCCCCGTGGAAGGTGAAATAGGACAAACAGAAAGGTGTAGAACCCCTCTCCCCGCAGTTGACGGCCTGTGGCTGACCTGGCCTTCAGACACCTTGACCTCAGAGGCAGTTCTGTCAGCCACTTGGCTCACTGAGGCCCTGGAACCATTCAGGCTAAACATGGGATCTGAGGAGAGATGCTAGAGCAAGTCATCCAGTGGAGCGGCTCCAGGCAGAGTTCTTAAGCCCTGAGGCCTCAAGTGAGGCTGGTTTTGCTCTTTTGGGGAGTGGGGGCAAGACCAGAAACAAAGTGCACCCACCCATCTGCACTTGACTTCAAAGGCCTCCATCAAATTCAAAGTAGCTCAGGATCTGCGTTTTGGGTGTGAAGGCACTGTTCTTATGCCAGACTAGTGCCTGCTAGCACAGGTATAAATAACAGCTGCAGCCAGAAGCCCTGCTGCCTTGTACTGGAAAATGCAAGGGGAACTAGCATCAGGCTGCAATTAATACCATTTTAAGGGGAGTCTTGAGAGAGAGAAGCAGGATGTTTCGTACCAAATTCCAGCCCCCGAGAAGTGTGGGAATACTCTTCCTCTTTCATTCTGTGGATGCTCTGTTTCCTAGCTCTGTGTTTTGCCAGGATGACATCAGCTTTTGGGTACAAATAGCATCTCCCACCACCCCTCCTACAAGAGTAATTACTCAGGTGATGATGAGCACTTCCTCTGGCACCACATCAGGAGGAAGGGGATGTCAATTTGTTCCATTAATTAGTGATGCTAAGGCTGTTCACCAGGTTAAGGCAGTGACTGCTGAACCTCTTCATTGAAGAAACACCCTGTGCTTTTTTTTAAATTAGTGAATAGTCTGTGCGCCCATACTTGGAAATCATGTAAGTATCCTAGTTCCTAATGATTTTTCAACCAAAGATTTTAGAAAAATCCATGGCTGAGTCAATGATCACATTTGTGTTCGCAAAATGGTGATTTTCTAATTCAGTCATTACTTCTGAAGTTATTAACTGGTGTTGACATGTAAATAATCTATTGCCACAGATTGTTTTTTTCATCTGCATGCTATAATCCATTACCATCATTCTTTTCGATGCCCAGATTGTGTTGGCTTTGGCTAGCAGGAACCCCTTCGGCTTCTAGCACTTTCTTGCTTTCTGTTGCAAATTGTTCCAAAGTCAGCTTTCCCCTTCCTGCCCCAGACCTGGAATCAGCCATTTCTCCCAGGAGCCCTCATTCCGTGTAGTGGAGAATGGCATTTGGAAAGCAAGGTCCGGGGTGTGGATGTGCTCCTTGCTAGTGGAGGGTCATTGCTTCTAGGCCATTTCAGTGGATAGGGCTAGAAAATGTAGTGTTTCTTTTTTCTTTTCTTTCTTTAACAAACTCATGAGCTCATACTAATCCCTCCAAATCAACTCCAATACAACAGTCATTTCCTTCACTTTCCCCTAGCCCACATTTGCCTCTCCTTTCCCAGGGAAAATTCAAGTTCCCAGCAACACTAGTATATTTATAGTTTTCCTCTGAGCCATTATACACATAATAATTTCAGAATTACTGATTATTGATGATATAGCTGACAACAACCTGCTAACGGAAGTTCAGCATGTCGTTGCAATCGGCTTGGTGTCTTTGTAGTTGTCTTACCAATAAAGTCCTATTATGAGGAAATGTCAAAAAAAAAACCCAAACCTGCCGATGTTTCACAGGATAACTGGCGTGGATTCTTCAAAAGTGTCAGTGCTGTGAATGTAAGGGAAAAAAAAAGACAACTGTAGAAGTGTTATATAAGTTACAGGAGACAAAGAGACACGTGACCAAATGCAAATATAAGTTCATTGACTGGACCCTGGGTGGGGATGGGGTGGGGAAGCAACAAGGTCTAGTTTTAGGACAAATGGGTAAATGTAAATATGGACATGTTACAAAATATTACCATGTTCAGTATCCTGGGTGTGATAATGTTACAATGGGTGTGTGTTACATTTATGAGGCAAGCTTGCTTTGGTGCCCAGGACTGAGTTATCTATAAAGCTTATTGCTTTCTATGTTTTCCTTTTAAAATACTGAAGATGAAAAATAAAGAAATATAATTGCAGACTTCTCTGGTGGTCTAGTGGTTACGAATCTGCCTGCCAACACAGGGGCACTGGTTCCACGTCTGGTCTGGGGGGATTCCACGGGCTGCAATGAATCTAAGCCCGTGAGCCACAACTGCTGAGCTGGTTCTCTCTAGAGCCCATGCTCTGAAACAAGAGAAGTCACTGCAATGGGAAGACCACACACTACAAATAGAGAGTAGCCACTGTTCAGCAGAACTAGAGAAAGCTCGCACACAGCAAAGAAGGCTAGGGCAGCTAAAAATAAAAATAAATAACAAAAAGTTTTTAAAAAGGAAAATATAATTTCTACTTTGTAACTCATAGGTATATACCTTTGATATTTTACTTTAAACTATATCTAATCCACTCCTTAAATGTTTCAGTTCAGTTCAGTCGCTCAGTCATGTCCGACTCTCTGCGACCCCATGAATCACAGCACGCCAGGCCTCCATGTCCATCACCAACTCCCAGAGCTCACGCAAACTCACGTCCATTGAGTCGATGATGCCATCCAGCCATCTCATCCTCTGTCATCCCTTTCTCCTCCTACCCTCAATCCCTCCCAGCATCAGAGTCTTTCCAATGAGTCAACTCTTCGCATGAGGTGGCCAAAGTACTGGAGCTTCAGCTTTAGCATCATTCCTTCCAAAGAAATCCCTGGGTTGATCTCCTTTAGAATGGACTGGTTGGATCTCCTTGCAGTCCAAGGGACTCTCAAGAGTCTTCTCCAACACCACAGTTCAAAAGCATCAATTCTTCGGTGCTCAGCCTTCTTCACAGTCCAACTCTCACATCCATGCATGACCACAGGAAAAACCATAGCCTTGACTGGACGGACCTTAGTTGGCAAAGTAATGTCTCTGCTTTTGAATATGCTATCTAGGTTGGTCATAACTTTTCTTCCAAGGAGTAAGCATCTTTTAATTTCATGGCTGCAATCACCATCTGCAGTGATTTTGGAGCCCCCCAAAATAAAATCTGACACTGTTTCCACTGTTTCCGCATCTATTTCCCATGGAGTGATGGGACCAGATGCCATGATCTTCATTTTCTGAATATTGAGCTTTAAGCCAGCTTTTTCACTCTCTTCTTTCACTTTCATCAAGAGGCTTTTAGTTCCTCTTCACTTTCTGCCATAAGGGTGGTGTCATCTGCATATCTGAGGTTATTGATATTTCTCCCGGCAATCTTGATTCCAGCTTGTGTTTCTTCCAGTCCAGCGTTTCTCATGATGTACTCTGCATAGAAGTTAAATAAGCAGGGTGACAATATACAGCCTTCATGTACTTCTTTTTCTATTTGGAACCAGTCTGTTGTTCCATGTCCAGTTTTAACTGCTGCTTCCTGGCCTGCATACAGATTTCTCAAGAGGTAGGTTAGGTGGTCTGGTATTCCCATCTCTCTCAGAATTTTCCACAGTTTATTGTGATCCACACAGTCAAAGGCTTTGGCATAGTCAATAAAGCATAGATAGATGTTTTTCTGGGACTCTCTTGCTTTTTCCATGATCCAGCGGATGTTGGCAATTTGATCTCTGGTTCCTCTGCCTTTTCTAAAACCAGCTTGAACATCAGGAAGTTCACGGTTCACGTATTGCTGAAGCCTGGCTTGGAGAATTTTGAGCATTACTTTACTAGCGTGTGAGATGAGTGCAATTGTGCAGTAGTTTGAGCATTCTTTGACATTGCCTTTCTTTGGGATTGGAATGCAAACTGACTTTTCCAATCCTGTGGCCATTGCTGAGTTTTCCAAATTTGCTGGCATATTGAGTGCAGCACTTTCACAGCATCATCTTTCAGGATTTGAAATAGCCCTACTGGAATTCCGTCACCTCCACTGGCTTTGTTCATAGTGGTGCTTTCTAAGGCCCACTTGACTTCCAGGATGTCTGGCTCTAGATGAGTGATCACACCATCGTGATTATTGGGGTTATGGAGATCCTTTTTGTACAGTTCTCCTGTGTATTCTTACCACCTCTTCTTAATATCTTCTGCTTCTGTTAGGTCCATACCATTTCTGTCCTTTATCGAGCCCATCTTTGCATGAAATGTTCCCTTGATATCTCTAATTTTCTTGAAGAGATCTCTAGTCTTTCCCATTCTGTTCTTTTCCTCTATTTCTTTGTACTGATCACTGAAGAAGGCTTTCTTATTTCTCCTTGCTATTCTTTGAAACTCTGCATTCAGATGCTTATATCTTTCCTTTTCTCCTTTGCTTTTCGCCTCTCTTCTTTTCACAGCTATTTGTAAGGCCTCCCCAGACAGCCATTTTGCTTTTTTGCATTTCTTTTCCATGGGGATGGTCTTGATCCCTGTCTCCTGTACAATGTCACAAACCTCATTCCATAGTTCATCAGGCACTCTATCTATCAGATCCAGACCCTTAAATCTATTACTCACTTCCACTGTATAATCATAAGGGATTTGAAGAGGTCATACCTGAATGGTCTAGTGGTTTTCCCTGTTTTCTTCAGTTTCAGTCTGGATCCTTTAGAATTTGCAAATTCATAGAAAAAGCAAGAGTGTTCCAGAAAAACATCTACTTCCGCTTTATTGACTATGCCATAGTCTTTGAGTGTGTGGATCACAACAAACTGTGGAAAATTCTTCAAGAGATGGGAATACAAACCACCTTACCTGCCTCCTAAGAAATCTGTATGCAGGTCAAAAAACAACAGTTAGAACCAGTCATGGAACAAAGGACTGGTTCCAAATTGGGAAAAGAGTACATCAAGGCTGTATATTGTCACCCTGCTTATTTAACCTATATGCAGAGTACATTTTGCAAAATGCCAGGCTGGATGAAGCACAAGCTGGAATCAAGATTGCCAGGAGAAATAGCAATAACCTCAGATATGCAGATGATACCACCCTAATGGCAGAAAGCGAAGAGGAACAAAAGAGTCTCTTGATGAAAGTGAAAGAGAAGAGTGAAAAATTTGGCTTAAAACTCAACATTCAAAAAATGAAGATCATGGCTTCTGGTCCCATCACTTCATGGCAAATAGATAGTAAAACAGTGAGAGACTTTATTTCCTTGGGCTCCAAAATCACTGCAGATGTTGACTGCAGCCATGAAATTAAAAGATGCTTGCTCCTTGGAAGAAAAGCTATGACTAACCTAGATAGCATATTAAAGAGCCGAGACATTACTTTGCGAACATATGTCCATCTAGTCAGAGGTATGGTTTTTCCAGTAGTCATGTATGGATGGGAGAGTTGGACCATAAAGAAAGGTGAACACCAAAGAATTGACACTTTTGAAGTGTGGTGTTGTAGAAGACTCTTGAGGGTCCCTTGGACTGCAAGGAGATTAAAGCAGTCATTCCTAAAGGAAATCAGTCCTGAATATTCACTGGAAGGACTGATGTTGAAGCTGACACTGCATACTTTGGGCACCTAACATGAAGAACTGACTCACTGGAAAAGACTCTATGCTGGGAAAGACTGAAGACAGGAGGAGAAGGGGAGGACAGAGGATGAGATGGTTGGATGGCATCACTGACTTGATGGACATGAATTCGAGCATTGGTGACGGACAGGGAAGTCTGGCATGCTGTCATCCATGGGGGTCACAAAGAGTCGGACATGACTGAGCAACTGAACTGAACTGAAAGTGTTGTAGGGTGGGATTTTGAATTCTCAAGCAACTGTTCAAACCCAGACCACTGAGGGGATTCTGCTCCTTTTCCCACCATGGTCTGAATTTTTTCACAGAGCCTCCCGTTCAACTGAGTGTACAGCTTTTCAGGGTCTTATCTTGAGGGAGACATCGTGTTTCAACTCCTCTCCACAATGGCTAAGGCTTCATCTTCAGTCTCCACATAACCTTTAAAGTCCAGCCCTGGATTGCCCCCAAGAGTGCTGTTACTAGTTAAATGGTGTCCACTTAAAAAAGATATGCTGAAACCCAAACACCAGCACCTCAAAAATAGGACCTTATTTGGAAGTAGGGTCTTTACAGAGGAAATCAAGTTAAGATACATCATGAGGGTGGGTCCTGATCCAGTATGACTGGTGTCCTTGTGAAACAGGGAAATTTGGACACAGAGATGGACACGCACAGAAGGAAGGCAATGTGAAGACACACGGAGGACCACAAGGTGAAGGAAGATGGAGTTGAGACAGGCTGTGACGTGGCACCCTTTCTGCAGTGTTTGCAAACATCTCCTGGAAAAACAGAATACAGAGAAAGTATGAGGTACTAAAGTTAACTGCAAGCATGCACAGTTGGGGCAAATTATGGACAACAAGAAACAAAAAGACCAAGAAAGAGAAAGCCAGCTGCCACTTCTGAATAGCGGGGAGAAAAACATGGTGCTGTGCTTCCCCTCTGCACTCAGAAAACACCTTCAAAGAGGTGGGCAAGCCCCCTAAGCTACCCCTTTGTCCCAACCCTGGGACATACCCCTACTCTCACCCCATATAAGGAACTAGCTCCCATTCCCCATTGCTCACTCCAGGGAGAAAGTAAGGGAGCATATTGTTTGCTATTCCTACCATCTGCAGGGGACCTAGTAAAGCCTTGCATGAATTTCTTTTCTGGCCTCTGATCAATTTCTATTGGTTGAGGAAGGCCAAGAACCCTGGTCAGTATCAGAGTGATGGGTCTCTAAACCAAAGGACACTTGAGGCTTCTGAAAGCTGGGAGAGAGTTAGGGAAGAGTTAGGGAAGGGAAGAGTACCTTCCGAGGGATCATGGCCCTGTTGACACCTTGATTTCAGACCTCTGGCCTCCAGAACTGTGACACGAGAAATTTCTATTGTTTTGAACTACCCCACTTGTGGCAGTTTATTATGCAATGCCAGGAAACTAGTACAGAGAACTTTCCCTATCCTGCCCATACCCCCACTGCGCTTACCATTCTTGCAGTCAGTTCTCTTTTTACTTCTGACTCCTGCGGATTTCCTTTCTTTAAGCTCAGTTTGGTATTTTTAATATTTTGGTTATTAACTCATATCCAGCATTTCTCCTCATGCCACCTCAATTCTCTATCTGCCCCCCATTGTTGACCTTTTGGCTTCTGGGAACCCAAGGGAAAATGACATTTCCAAACATTCCCAGGATGAATGCGTCCCACTAGAGCCATCTTGAGCCTCCCCCAAGGAGGAGGGAACATGTTGCATTATGCTTGGGAATGGCCTGGAACTGACTGTGAACACTAGGTTGACAGAGGCCAGGTGAGTAATGTAAATGAATAAAACTGTCTGGGTGTAAACCATACCAATTATTTTGAAACCCTCAGACTTCATGGCATAGCTTTGATTTTTCTACTGGTAGCAACCTGGATATCACTTTCTTTTAAAATTCTACAAAGGAGAACAGTCCTGCAGACTTAATGCTAAGTGGCAACTGCCTCCAAGGCCCCGGGAGGCAGAGGCCCTGGTGAAACAGGATGCCTCCATCGAAGAGACAGCTGCCACTCGGCGCCAGCTGAGTTTTGTGAAGAATTGTCAGATCTCTGTATCTTTCAAAAGAAAAAAAAGGAGTATGGATCTTTCCGTGAAATCTCCTGTTTCAAAATATTGGCACTAAGAAAGAATTCAAAAGTTTAAAAAATGTTTTCTGATCAAAAAAAGAGAGTCATGTTTCATTAGTTTGTTAAATATGGTTGGTGATTATCTTTAAACATTACTAGTTACATGACATTTCTGATACAGAAAACCATTCTGTTAAACAATAATAGACATTTGCAGTTTTCTTGAAACCTCTTTGTTACAATTTTCATATTTCTCAGTGGCAAAAGCAAATTCGAAATGATGGCATTTTTCTTAGTATTTTTTTTTTCTAAATGCAGAGAAGCTCTTGACTCCAAAGACATGTTTTCCTTTAAAGAAAATGATAAAGAATAAAATTAATTAGAAACAGACGTTGGTTGACCCCCAAGTTCTGAAAACAGACGGAATACTCAAGGTCAACATTGAAACTCTCAAGTTTAGTCTGTTGTTTTTCTTCGTTCTCCCTCCCTAGTACTTTCCACATTTTGTTAGTTTCTGTCAGAGAAATATAGGTTCATTTGATCTTCCTCTTTGGGAGGGATTGCTAGATAATTGTGATTCTGAGGAGGTCATTTCAGAGACACACCTGCTAGGTGCCTTGTGCTGCACAGTCAGGGTGGCCCTGGGCAATTTTTTATTTTATTTTGAGTGATAGTAGAGCTGACTTGTCCTTGAATTAAAGGGGCTAAGCAAGCCTCGAAGAAGATAGCTACTCGGACAAACGTTAACAATACTTGGGGTCATTTGGTGTTTTGGATCCAAGTCCACTTGCCCCTACTGCTGAGGGACAACATGGAGAGAATGATGTTTTGTGCCATTTGCCCTTCTTACAGGTCAAAAGAAGGCTGAGAGCCCTAATGACTACCCTCTTGACCCATCCATCCAAGATCTGATGTCAACACTGCTTGTCTTTCTCATGGTCTGTTTTGGGGCAGTGCCTCTGATATATTTTGTCTTTCCTAATCACCAAGTGTGGGTTCATCACTCATGGACCTGTTATGCCATTTTGGAGTTTCTCCTGTTTTCAGCCTGAACTACCCCTCCAGTCTGAGGCTCTTGTAATTCCCTGCTTTACAGTGAAAGCTTTTCATCCTCAGTACTGAGCATTTGAGGTCTCTCAGCATCTTTGCCCACAGTCTCTATGGCCTGTTGGCCTGCAGGATTTGCTACTCCATGAAGTGGCTGTGTGGATGCTAATTGTTAGTGAAGAGTTTGTTTTTAAATATGTGCCTTCTTTTCTATTCATTACTCTTCTATATTAAACCTCTTCAGTACCTATTGGCCCCTCTCTGGCTGTCAGTCTATCTAGTTTCTCACATCATCATTCTCATAATTCAGCAAGAGTGCTCTTTCTAAAATAAAAATTGAGCATATCAAAACCATGGTGAAGCCCTCTGATGACTCCATTACACAGAGAACAAAAGCCAAGGTCTGCAGCATGGTACTGAAAGGCCTTGATATTCTCTTACCTAATTTACCAAACTTTTCTTTTGGCATGATACTTCCTTCAAGATTGCATAAAACTAGTCTCCATTCCCCAGGTAAAAGCAGCTTGTCAGACAAGAGACTTTAGTTCACTTATATAAAAGACGCCTTTATATACCCAACACCATGGCTTTAAAAAACAAAAAGGAACAGAAAATAGGAAAAATGTTCTAAATCCTCACTTATACTAGAAGATATTTGCCTGACCTCTCTCAGAGCTCAAAAATATTAAGAACACAGAGGTTAAAAGAAAAATGAGTAAATTATAAAATATAAATATATTTATATGTGTGTATGGTTTTTCCAGTGGTCATGTATGGATGTGAGAGTTGGACTGTGAAGAAAGCTGAGCACTGAAGAATTGATGCTTTTGAACTGTGGTGTTGGAGAAGACTCTTGAGAGTACCTTGGACTGCAAGGAGATCCAACCAGTCCATTCTGAAGGAGGTCAGCCCTGGGATTTCTTTGGAAGGAATGCTGCTAAAGCTGAAACTCCAGTACTTTGGCCACCTTATGCGAAGACTTGACTCATTGGAAAAGACTCTGATGCTGGGAGGGATTGGGGGCAGGAGGAAAAGGGGATGACAGAGGATGAGATGGCTGGATGGCATCACTGACTCGATGGACGTGAGTTTGAGTGAACTCTGGGAGTTGGTGATGGACAGGGAGGCCTGGCGTGCTGCGATTCATGGGCTCGCAAAGAGTCAGACACGACTGAGCAACTGAACTGATATATATGCATATACTCTTTCTAAGCAAATAGAAAACTCACACTATTTTCAAACATACATAAAATATTTATAAAACTGACCATGCATTAAGTCACAAAGGAAATTTCTATAAATTACTCAAGTCAGAAATCATATGAATCATAAAGACAAATCACATTAAAAATCCAGACTACTAAAATAACCCTTGAGTTACAGAGGAGATTAAAATAAAATGATGAATTCATGATAATAATGAGTCATTTATATATTTTTTAAAAAACTAATGACAACCACAAGAAACTTAAGTGTATATACAAGGAAATGAAGTTAAATGAAATAAACATGCAAGAAATTATAATAATATAAACCCAAAGAAATTAGGACAGAATTGTTGATAATGACAAATCCAAAATTAATGAAATAGGAAAAACACAATTAACTTTAATATTTGGTTCTTCAAAAAGACAAAAATGTCTGGTGAGTATGGTTAAAAAATAATATATACAAAGATAGCTAGTATTAGCAATGAGGAAAAGAATATAACTTTAGATATTGAGGGGATTAAAAAAACTAAACAAATATTATTGCATTCTAAAATGTAGCCAAAATGTGGCCATTTCTTTTATTTACAAGAAATGTTTCTTATAAATAAAATCACCAAGATTGATTCATTTACAACTTTAAAACACTGGAATAAAAATTTTAGAATAGTAAAACATCTTTTCTATAAATGCTACTAGATCTAGGTCATTGGTAGATAAGTTGTTCTAAACATTCAATAAAACAGAAAATTCTTGTATTCCACAGAAACCTTCCCAACGCATTCTATTTGACTTAGTTGCTCAGTCATGTCCAACTCTTTATGACCCTTTGGACTGTAGCCTGTCAGGCTCCTCAGTCCATGGAATTTTCCAGGCTGGAGTGGGTTGCTGTTTCCTCCTCGAGGGGATCTTCCCACCTTGGGGATCGAACCCACATCTCCTGTGTCTCTTGCATTATAGACAGAGTCTGTACCCACTGAGCCATCCCTGACAGTAAAAGAAGACAAGAGCAGCATATAAAAGCAAACTGAAATTTTCATGTATGAGCACAAATACAAAAACTGTAATCAAGATACAATCATGTTTCTTGTTACTGAGTGGAATTAAAGAAATTAGGAATTAAAGAGTAGTTAAATCTTTGGAAATCTATTGCTGTAATTGATGAAATTGACAGAGTAAAATAGAACTGCAGTATGAATAGGTATTAAATAAAATTGACCTCTCATTCATGATTTTAAAGCCAAAGTAAGATAAGAAAGGAAGAAAACTTCTTATCTCAATACAAAGGTTAAGAAATTCAAATTAATGATATACAATTAGAAATATTTTATTTGATTTTGTTAAGAAATTAGATGAGATGCCAATTGAAGTTTCAGCCATAAATACAGAAATAAAATTGAGTAAATAAAATATTCCAATAGAATATACGAAAGTATCATTATTTATACCTAGTATATTTGCATACCTCACACAGCTAAAGTAAATTCCTTAGAATTATTATTTGAAGGTAGTTGGATACAAGATAAATATACAAAGATAGCATTTCTAGACAAAAACAAGTAGAAAGGACACTGTGAAAATATGCTGTTTGATAATAACAAAACACATATAAGCTCTAGAGATAAAGCTAGCGTGCAGGAAATGTGCAGAACTTGTATACATAAAACTATAAAAGTTTATACAGATATAACAGGAATTATACAACTGAAGAGTCTTCACAGACAGAAAGACTCAGTAACGTGAAATTTCCCCAAATAAACTGCCCACTCCAACTTTAATGCCCTCTTATCTTGAGCTGGGGAAGTTTTCCCCAGGAAGCAAGTCCTAGACCAAGACTTGCCTGTGCAGAGTTCATTTTACGAAATTATCCAGCAGTGTCTGGAATAAAGGGGATTGCTGAGAGGCATGATTAGGGTACCATGATGACTGACACATCTCCCAATCAAGTATCAGTAAGGGATTTTAAAAGAAACGTGACAAGCAGATTCTATAATCACATGGGAGAGACACAGCAGAGGAATCATGAAGACAGTTTTGAAAAGAGAAAATTGATGTGAGAGGGCTAATTATCCCACCAAGTTTCCACACTTAACCCAAGGGTATAGCATTGACAACTGTGTTGTCTTAGGAAAGTAAGAGAGCGATGGGATAAACTATAGAGGGAATAAACTGAACCATACAATTGAGAGTTGCATTATGACAGAGGCATCACTTTGATATGGAGGGGAAAGAATGGTTCAGTTAACCAGTGATGAAGATAGTTGGCTATTCATTTGGAAAATTAGACCTCTAGTTCACAATATACAAAATTTCAATGTGGATGAAAGAGTTTATAAAAATAATTAAAAGAAAACATAGAAAGTATTCCTCAATAAGATATGAAGTCCAGAGTCTCTAAACAAAGAGGTTGACATATTTGACTACATTAAAACCAACATAAGTCCTCTGAACAAAAGATAAATGATGAGCTGGGAGAAATATGTATAACATATATAAAACTAAAATCTGTAGTACACTTCTTAAAATCATTAAGAAAAATAAAATTAACTTACTAGAAAATTAGAAAAAGGAAATGATTGGACTATTCAGAGAACAAGAGCTACAAGTAGTCAATAAATATATTTTAAGACATTCAAACTTTCTAATTAAACACTGAAATCTAAATGAAAACAAGATTATCTTTTTATACCTTTTACACCTAAGAATATTTTCAATAATATTTTCAATGACTGATGTATTTTGATAAGGCCGAGATGTAAAAAAATACCATGACCTCTATCATCAACTATCCCTTTTAAAAGAGAGATTTGGTGAAAGTGTCTAAATTTAAAATATACATACCCTTCAAACAAGTCATTTTAATTCTAGAAATCTAGTTTACAAAAACATTTCTAAAATGTTCAAGGACTTGTGTACAAGTTTGTACACCAGTTTTACATGTAGTCATGAAAAAAATAGACTCAAATATTTTATAGTAAATTATGGCATGCCAATGCTGTGAAATATTAAACAACGGTTTAAAGGAGTAATGTGCTTTAGTTTTGAAAGATCTTTGAAATGAATTAAATGGAAAACAGGGCAAGGATAATTTGTAAAATATATCTTCACTTATGTGAAAATCCAATATATATATATATATTATATATATACTTTATACATATGGAAATTGATTAAGAATGACTAGAAATATGTACATCTAATTGTTTCAAGTGCTTACATTTGAGGGGGTGTAGGTGGAGGTGGGTATATTTGAGGCTCACACATTCTTTTTATATAATTCATTCTTTCTATATAATTCAGTGATATTTGAATTTTTTTACAATTTTACATTGAGATATCACTGAGATAAAATTTTAAAAATAAAACTATGCTATCTAATAGCTAAATATCACTTTTCTTCCCACTTTCACTCAATAAATACTAAACAAATATTTAAATATATCGGTGTAAAGAGGGTCCTAATTACTGACTTGCTGAAGGCCCCAGTGTGTCTCCATATGCCCTGCTCCCATCTGAGTGCCTCCAGGTGGGTGGGAGAGATGTATGAGGGCAAACTTGAGCCCCAGGGAGCATCTGGGCTTCTGCAGCTGCAGGCAAACACATGGGAACACATATGCTCATGGGACACCCACACGATGATGTTTCATGCACTCAGCAACCCAGGGTGCATGAGCTCCAGGCATTCTGGGAATGCAAGGAGACACAATAGTGGAAAACATCATTTTGTTGACTCAGACAAGCAGCATGTTCTAGGAGTCACGTGTGAAAGATGCTCCTCATAAGCCCCCATGGGATGACTGTGCCAGCCTCCCTATAAAGGCAATGTTGGTATAACCGTTGGAGCTATACACAGCATGCCTGGAGGCTAGCTGAGTGGAGAGGTCAATGACAGCACTGGACTGGTATTCTGAAAGAACTCCTGCTGCATGTGGGCCCCAGCCTTAGCCCTGTGCTATGCTGGAGGCTCCAGTAGAGCAGGCTGCTGCAGCTGGAAGCTACTGGCTATTCTTCCTACACGTGTCATCAGAGGAACTGGGATGTCGCTGCTCTACAGAGCATGAAGGTGCAGGTTGCATTTTTTCAATGCATTCAACACTGTCTTTTTCCAGGGCACCAGGTGTCCACGGCCATGCATTGGTACTTGAGTACAAGATGGTTTCGGGGACCACAGATATATTTCCCTTGTATTTTCTCCAGCAGCCTGGCAATCCTAATAGTCACACCTTGTAATGAGTTTTGCCAATAGAATGAATAAAGCTATATTTCTGACCTTAGCACCTATCTGAATCTTACTCGAGTTTTACTCTCCATTTATTGAGCTAAAATAAGTCTTTCTATTTGCTGTCAGTAGAAATAGAAATAAACCTTGTTACACAGAAACTTCTTGCAGAGGCTCACTGTTAAAGCATTTGTAAATTGAGGAGCTGCTATGCTGGAATCTCTAGAATCTCCAGATGGTCTTGGATGCATGAATTCTGCCCTTTGCCAGACCTTGAACACTCAGGGACACAGCATGACGTCACGGCATTCAGGGGCCCTGAAGCCCTTGAGACTAGTGCCGCATTCTGGCTTGGCCACTTGCAGACTTTTGGGTCATGTAAATTATATACCCTTTCTGGTCTTCTTATGAAGGTGGGGATAGAAATTCCCACTTTGCCTACCTGGCATCCAGATGACAGAGAGCATTCAGAAGATGCCAGCATCACTTGGCATCTCTTTGAAGACCAATAAATACAACTTATATGGTATCACCCCCGGGGCTGATACTTGCACCATGGCTCTTCCCATGGTCCAGGACAAGACCCTAGGATGGAAGCCTAAAACAATCTGAGAGAACATGTTTTTTCCTCTAAGAGCTGTTGACAGGGGCTTCTAAAATCTACAGAATGTTTCAGGCCAGTGACCTTGCCCTACCGGAGGTTGCTAGACTCCAAGGCACCCTTAACAAACAAACTCACACACAGGAAAAAACCGAAAATCTCTTTCATGAGAGCTATATATTTTTATGTGGCTTGCTTGCTCAGATGCTCAGTCATGTCTGACTCTCTGTGACCCCATGGACTGTAACCCGCCAGGATCCTCTGTCCATGGGATTCTCTCATCAAGAATACCAGAGTGGGTTGCCATTTCCTCCTCCAAGGGATCTTTCTAACCCAGGGATTGAACCCACATCTCTTATGTCTCCTGCATTGGCAGGCAGTTTATTTACCACTAGTACCACCTGGGAAGCCCAATTTTTACTTTTATATTAATATCATTTGCATAATGTTTTATTGAAAATGAGCATTTTTTTCCTAAAATGTGTTCCAGAGGAAAGGCAAAGTGATGTTGCTGCTGGTGCTGCTGCTAAGTCGCTTCAGTCATGTCCGACTCTGTGTGACCCCATAGACAGCAGCCCACCAGGCTCTGCTGTCCCTGGGATTCTCCAGGCAAGAACACTGGAGTGGGTTGCCATTTCCTTCTCCAATGCGTGAAAGTGAAAAGTGAAAATGAAGTTGCTCAGTCATGTCCGATTGTTCGTGACCCCATGGACTGTAGCCTACCAGGCTCTTCCATTCATGGGATTTTCCAGGCAAGAATACTGGAGTGGGTTGCCATTTCCTTCTCCAATGCATGAAAGTGAAAAGTGAAAGTGAAGTCGCTCAGTTGTGTCTGACTGTTCAAGACCCCATGGACTGCAGCCTACCAGGCTCCTCCATCCATGGGATTTTCCAGGCAAGAGTACTGGAGTGGATTGCCATTGCCTCCTCCAGAGTGATGTTGTATTTAAAGATAAAGTCTTTTACGGTCACGCATCTCTAGCCTTTTATTGAGGAGCAAAGAGGATGTGAATTAAGTCCAGGGGACTGCATCTTACAGGAAATTCTCCTGAATGGTGATGTGCCTGCCTTTATCTGGGTTGGGGGAAGTAGGAGACTTTTCTTGATCTCAGTGAAGAAGTTGAGATGCTCACTTCATTTCTCTGATTTTACAGGATTTTTACCATTTTTCCTGCAATATATTTTGAAGGCAGAAATGGTATCACATTTAAGTGAAGTAACCCATTCTTTTCTTATTGAGTCTTTCCAACACTCAAAAACTCTATGGCTCCTCCTACAACTGATTTTTCCCGCAACTGGTGCTCCTTCCTCTGACTTGGAGGACATTTTCTGGACTTAAGGCCCATTTGGTAGGTGTGATCTTAGTAAGGGGAATTTGAGACAGAAAACACAACCCTCCCCAGGCTTGCTTAAACAAGAAGCGAGGGTTAGTTGGACAGTTATAGTGGTGTTTCCCTGGTGTCATGGGACCCTGGGCCGCAGGAGGTACTGGAATCAGGAAACACAGCCACCTGTTCTCTGAGACCACCTGGACTTGTCTTGCATTCATTTCAGCCTCTCATTGCACATCTGTATTCTCTCTCTTCCTCTTCCTCATCTTACCATCTCATACTCTTCTGTGTTCTCAAGGCCCAATCCAGCCTGACCTTGCTTGTCCTTATAAGGAGTCATAAAGACCTGACTTAGACAGTCTGTGTTCCAATTCCTGAATTCCCAAGAAAAAGAATCTAAATAACTGAGCCTGTTCTCAGAGTTGACCCTGACTGAGTCAAGGAGCTTCTCTCATCAACAGTTAAAAGTGGGGAAGATGCAATCCTACTTTCCCAACTACCTGAAGGTCGTGGAGGGTGGGAACTAGTCTTTCCACTTGGCCTGGCACCCAGTAGAACCGGGTAAAATTGATTGACTGATGGATTGATTGATGGACTAATTATATACTGCACATCAGGCTTAAAAATTCTTACGTGTGAACATAGCTTTCAAATTGTCACTTGTCCCATTTAAGAATAAATGTCAGATGATCTAGGCTGAATAGAGTGTTGAATTCATCTATTTTACTTTCTGTAGACCTTCTGAGTGAAATTCAGGCTCTTAAAACATGTGTATAAGCTGGACAACTTAGGGTGCTTGCAGGGATGAATTGTAAAGTGTAATTTAACAAGATTACTTATATGTAGCATCTGAGCTCTTGGTAGGATGTGGTGGGTACCAAGCTACTGTGGGTTTTGGTGCCTTGGAAATTGTAGGTCATTTAAGAGACGCTATTTCTTCCCTAGCTAAAATATTGAGACAGAGGAAGAAAATGAACGGTCTTTCATAGTCAGCAAAAGTGACCACATATTTCCCAACCTGACTAACTCTTCCCTGGCCCCTCTGTGAGCTTTATGGAGAAAGAGGGAAAAGGCAAGAGGAGGGAAAGACGCGGCAGAGAGGAAGAGGGCTTGAGAAGTCTCTGCAAAGAGATGGCTTTACACACTCACTCTTGTCCTGGTCCTGGGAGGCTCAGTACATTCAGGTCCCCAGATGAGCCACAGCCCTCATCTTCTTGGTCCCATCCCCTCATGTCATACTCATGTCACCCCATCCTGAGATCTCCACAGTGCCCACTCCACCCAAACATTGGCTCAGATAAATGCCACCAGGTCATGGTGGCATCTAATGGCTGGCTAGATTAATGATGGGCTTGCTCTCTGTTTGGAAATCCCAGAGGAAATACCTGCAGATTTAATTCTCAGTTAAAGGTGGAAGTGTGGGTTTGAATCTTGTATCAGGTATCACCTCCTTCCTGCTCAGCATTTCTTTGGAAAGGTCAACTCTGGGAAAGGTTGGAGTGTCGGAATCTTTTCCCTGGTGCTGTGTAAAGATTTCTGACCTTTCAGTGGTCTTAATTCCTTCCCTTCCTTCCCTCCTAATACTGCCCCTCCTCCCTTTCTTTCTAAGTGCTCTTATTTATTGAAATGTAAAGAATGTTACATTCACACATACACACAGATTCCCCATTTGAAAGCACAAATAACTTCTTAAGAATAGAACATGCTAATACTCCTTCAAACAGTCAAGGTCACCAAGAACAAGGGAAGTCTGAGAAACCTAAGGAGACATGACAACTACGGGTAATGTGACGTCTCAGATGAGATCCTGGAACAAAGGACTTTCGGGAAAAACTAAGAAAATCTGAACAAAGTATGGATTTTAGTTAATGATCGTTATCAATATTGGTTCATTAATTACAACAAACATACCATACTAATTTGCAATGTTAATAATAGGGAAATTGGGTACAGGGTATATGAGAACTCTCTCTACTAGCTTCTCAATTTTTCTGTAAATCTAACACTGTTTTACAATAGAGTGTATTTTTAAAATTGGAAAAAAGAGAGTGCATGCTAAACCACAACTCAGCTGGCCTATCACAAAGCATCACCTTGACCACTGTGGCTGAACAGGGCAGGTGGGGGTGGGAGCTTGATTAGCTAGTCCCTCTCAGTAACCAGGAGGTAACTGAACAATGAGCTCATTACACAAATTCATTTTGGAGCTTGCTTGAAAAGCTAGACATTAACCATTGAAGATGATTCCATATGGTTGGTTTTGTTAACCTGTTAAGTTCCAGACAGAAAGCATCACAAAAACAATGCCCCAGAGGAGGAGAGTCTAGGATGCGCTGAAAAGGAGGGGCAGGCACCACCAGAGGGGTGGCTGATTTCCCTGGAAATGAGCAAGGCGGCTGCAAATGCATCAGGCAGACAGCTCGGATGGGCTTGGGTGGCCCGAGGCATCTGAATCACCCAACCTGATTTTATGCACTTGGGCTATCGAAGGAGGTCGAGAGGGAAGTTTCATTTACTTATTGTCTTTGAATATTATACTTGAATACCTCACTGACCTCAGGAAACGAATGGACTTTGCTCTCAATTCCTTCCACCTCCTCCAAATCGAGGCCCTGTCCTGGCTCAGTCAGGCAACACCAGGGAGCCAGGCCAGTCACCTCCTCAGAAGTCTGCTTCTGAGCACCTCCCCTCGGTGTCGTTTCTCGCTCATTGACATTCTAGCCCTTGAAACAAGGTCTTGGCTCCTTTCTCATTTCAGGATTTCGTTTTGGGGGAGCTGGAACACCTGTCCGCTGATCGCCTGCCACTCCGCATCTGGGCCCGGCTGACAGGCTCGTCTGCTTTGACTAATGATGTGATTGATGGACAAAATAAGGAAGAACATACCAAAAAACATTTCTGTCTGGTCTGGTGTGTCAGCAAGCCTTCATCAAGTGGCTGCTGAAGGTATATTTTGCTGCATGCCTCATTACACAGTAATGGCATTCCCAGGCAAAGCTGTTTCTTTTCATGACACAAGACAGCAGGCAGCTTTATGGGCGCTGGGCCCACCGAGCCCGGAGGAAGGAGCAGCACTAAAGAGCGGTCATTTCCAAAAGTGCCTCAAGTTGCTTTTTTGTTGTCATGAATTTAATATGAATCAACACAATATGAAATGGGCATGAGGGATTTTAGTGACTAGTGATTTTTTAAGACTGCTGTCTAAACAGCCATCAAGAAGGAAGGGGAGGGCAGCACCACCACATTTCCTTTCTCCAAACCTGTTGCAAAAAGGAGTCATCTGTCAATTTTATTGCATTAAAAAAGTACACAGAAGCATATAGTCCAAACAAATGTCTTCTTTCAGGCTAAACATGTGGAAAATGCCACAGAACTGATGCCAGAATCCTCTCACTCTGCAAACTGAGTGGTGGTCACCCCCATCCCAGTGGCCTGCTGAGAGTGGGGTGACTTTCGGGAGAACCATGTCGGCTTGTGTGCATGGCATAATCCCCTGGAAATCACTTCTGACTGGAACACGAGGGAAGCAGCTCCTTCATTCCACTGGCAAGACACCTGCGAGCTGGAATCCAGCGCTGGAAGATGCAAAGGAACCGTGATTAAAAATAAGAAAGAGAGAGAGCTGATTTTTTTCCCCTCCTCTTTCTTCACTAAGGTACACTTACAAGCAGGCACATGAGTTGGGTCACAGAGTTCCTACTTTTTTTTTTGCAAGTTATTTCGATTCTCCCTGGCATTATTTATTCTCTTTCTTTTTTTTTTTTCCTGGCAAATTTTCTTTGCCAAGGTATTTTATTATACACGTTCTGCTCTTTTCTTTAAGATGTTGGACTGTCTCCAAACAGAAATGCTTAAAATGAAGTTTCATTTTAAAAACACTTTTTTATTCTTTCCTGCTACCATGATGAGTCTTTAGCGGTGGGTTATTGTGAATAATATGTGACTTTAATGAGTTGTGATTAGACAAAACTCTCTCTTCCTACAATAAATACTAGATAATAAATTAGAAAAGGTATATGAGATCTTTATTCCTATTTAAAAAGAGAGAAAGATATAAATGCAAAATCTTGTTATGATAAATGTAGGCGATAATCTTTTAACTTGCATTTAATTTACTGTGAGCATAAGAGGCAGATCGTCAACTCCCATGTCTATTTCGACACCACTTTGCACCAGTCAGTCTGGTGCTGGGGGCAGTGGCCACCTTCCCACCAAGGTAATGAACAGCCCGGGGGGTGGAGACAGGAACGCTGGGAAGAAGAATGCAAGCTTACAAATAAACAGGTTACCAAAAGCAAACCATCAGACTGTTTCCTAGATAGACACTAATGAGTATGAAAAAAAGGAAATGAAAGAGGAAAGGGTATTCCGGTTTTTGGCTGAACAAAGGCAAAAGTCATTGTCAACATCTTGTGTTAATTTCCCACATCTGTTCATATTATTCATTGAATTTTGATATCAAAATATCCCTCTCTAAAGCAAAGGGCCTATGGAATTCAGCCGTCTCAAAAGGTGAAGCAGAGTGAAGCTTCCATCAGCAGCAGGGCAGGGTCGGCTGAATCAGCCACACACCTGCCTGTGCCCGCTAACTCAGCCGCTTGGCATTTGGCAGCAGGTGGTTCTTATAATGGCAGAGGCCATCTTATCAGGAGCGATTTTTCCAGTGGCGATGCTCCGCTAGCCTTGGAGTGGAGGCCTGCTGCCAGGCGTTGCTGTCTGCTCCTGCTTCCTGCCCTGCAAGCCTGAGAGCCATCAGCCAGTCCCAGGTTTCCTATAAACCAGCACCCCCTCTGTCCTCTTGGCCTGGCAGGCTGTTTCTCTGGCACCTTCTTGATTTACAACTTCAAAGCTAAGTGATGTGATGCTTTATCCTAGACATCCGCTCCTCCAGCTAGGACCAAAAGCACGCCTCCTCTCCAAAGGAGCACCTCACAGCCTTGGAACCTTTATTCTCTCCCTGACTTTCCATTTTAGAGCCAGAACCTCTTCAAAGTCCCAGGAGCAGACAGTGGGGTGGGGTGTGGGCTTTGCACAAGGGCCTCTTGAATGCCAGTGCTGTGATCCATCCGTTCTCAAGCGACGTCGCCTGTTTCAGAACTCGTGGTTGCAGGAGCCATTGGGGAGCAAAATCATTTAGCAGCAAAAATATCCTTTCTCAGCAAAGTGCTTGGAGCCGGTCAAGAAGCTTCCAGGTGGGTGATGCTAAGTGCAGAGTGGAGGGAAAGGAAGTTCCAACCTCTGGTATTTTCTCTAATCTTGCAGAAACTAGCCACCCATTCACAGGCTGCTCCACATATTACAGCATACATTTTTTCTTTTCCTAATCAGGTTTGTATATCTTCCTTGATTGATTTTCTTTCACAAAACTCTTAATATTTTTCCAGATGCCTCTATCTTTCGTCCTTTCAACTGCCACTCACTTGAGAACAATTCTTTGGAAAACGTCAGACTAGAAGTATATGCATTTTCTATTTCAGTCTTTAGTTCCTTTGAACAATTTTAGCTTATTTTATTTTCCTGTTACTTTTATTACTTTAATTGAAGTTGTGGCATTATCCAATTTGCAAAGAACTCCCCAAATCAAGTTGGCTTTTCTCTGTATAACATAAAATATGTTATTTGATGCTACGTGATTTAAAAAATGAACATTAGGATTTATCTGTTTAATTTGTGGGATTGATTTGGTAGATGATTTCATATTGAAAGAAGGCTCATTGGTTATGCCTGTGGGATGGAATTTTCTCTTGCATTCTGCAAAAGTTGCCACGTAGGCCAGACAGGTTTCTGGACATTCTTTGCTGCTTGCAAACCATAGATGCTGTCTTGGCTGGCTGTTCCCTGAAGCGCAAGGCCTAGAGACTCTCTAAGCTGCTCCAGGTACTTCACCCACAGTTCCTCTGATGTCCTCTGCCAGAGAGCATGGCCTGAGGGTGAAAAGATCTCCAGTGGGAATCCACAGGAGGAATCTGCAAGGAGAAGCCGACACAGTCCCATGACCGTTAGAATGAGCAGATGCAGAGCTGGTTCTCTGGGATGCAGGGGCCCGTTTCACATATCTCTCGTGCGCCTTGCAGATCCTCAGCCTCTCTGCCTTCTTCTGGCTGCTGCTTCTTGAAGAGCTTTTGGAGGCTTACCCCTTCTCCACCCAAGTACACTTGGCTGCACTTCACAATTGCATTGACCTCTAACCCACATGCCAACGACTTCCTGTTTACTCCTTGGGGCCCCCTCAGTGCCTATGTTTGTGTAACCCAGGAGGACAGGAGACTTAATGTCCTGTGGAGCACAGCTTTGACCACTAGGTGGATAATTTCTTCCACTCTGGTCATCCCACCCCTGTATATGGTTCTCCGATGACCATCCTCCAAGGCTATGTAATCAGTTGCATTCAGAGATTAGTAGCTAGCCAGGGCAGTTCCTGTTGGTTTTGCCTCCCACTTCCCTCAGTTCCCTTGGCCCTCACTTCTGCTCCCTGGGTTTGCATCTTCTAACAAGGGTAGGAGCCACATGGGCTTTTGCTCCAAGTTTTGCCTGATGTGGAACCCAGATTAAGGCCTAGGTACCATGGGGGCGGGAGGTGGTCAAGTGGATGGATGCCCAACAGAATCGAGACAACTGGGTTTGGCGATTTCTCATTAGTTAGCTTATTGGAGCATCTGATGACTTCCAAGTGAATGACTATACCCTGGGGAGCCTTGGGAAGAACTTGCAGATTTCAGAGAATGGGTCAGAGAAGGGGATACAAAAAATACATTGTACCCATGCCAAGATGCTGCAGACCCCAGGGCTGCCTGGATCAAACGCATGGCTTTGTCCCAGTGGTATGTCGGATGGCGGGTGGGCCAAGTCTGAAGAGGCCAAGACCCCCTCCTGCTCCAGTTCTACACATCTGCTTCCCACCTTGGAAGCACCACTCTCACGGCTGCCGTCTTTGAACTCTGATGAGGTGTGTGAAACACCCCATCGACACATCATATCAGATATCTTTTGAAATGAAAATCTCTTAGATCAGTTTCAACTCATTCCAAATGTCACATATATCCTCCAGGCTGAACATCAATCTTCCCTCCACCCCTGGTATTGTTTGAAATGTGGTGTGGGTCTTTGGGCAGAAAAGCTGGCAAAATGGCCAGTTGGGGATTGAGTTGGGGCTTGGTTGTACTGCTGCTGTGCTTATCCGGGCATTGATCTTGCTTCCTCTTATTCGGGGTCCTGCTAGCTTCTCCTGTGTTAAGCATTGTCCTCACCTCTCCTCTCCTCTTTAAATTACCCTTGTCCTTCCAAGATTGACTGAAACCCTGCCTTTTGCTGAAGACTAAATCTGATTCTTGCATTTCATTCTGGTTCCCCAACACATGCAAAGATGAGCCACATAGCCTAATCCTGCCTTGCAGTGTCCTGCGGCTGGTCCATATGTGTGGATTCATCTCTCTAATGAGCCTCTGCCTTCTATGTGCCCCATCAATGTCTAGCCGACTGCCAGATACTAGAACTTTGATAAATCCTTGTGTGTTGGTTTAGGGGCTTTGGAAAAAGGAAAGCGGTATTCTTGATATTTGCTCCTCCTTCTCTGCCCCATTTTGAATCCACTCCCTCCCTCTCCATTCCAGCCACTTGTTTACTTGTACAGATTTATGCAGACCTACCCTGTGACCCTGGAGACGGCAGTATCAGACCCACTGTCAGGGAGTTTGGTTAATCACCTGATATTTCTCCAAAGGCACTTGGCATAAAACAAAAACAAATCAAGCACACAAATCGTGTCATATATAAAACAAAATGAACACCATAAAAAGAGAAAAAACTTTAAGCTACAATGAATAGTAACTCTAACCTATAAATAAGACCAGGACTTTTTCTGATCCTATTTTGAACTGGAAGCTATTGTAAAATGAAGAAAGAAACTTAAAATAATAGCAATTTAAGGCAAAGTGTGTGTTATTAAAAGTTCTTGATGTTGAAGAGCCAAACTCCTATTCTAGTACTGAGATTTAATATGTACTTCACACAAAAATAAATCATGTAATATTTTCATGGCAGACATAGAATTTTATGGCTTTTATGACTATCATGGAATTGGGATTCATATTTTATAGACAGCTCTAATAACATCAAGAAATGTTCTGGGAAAAATGGAGGTTTAGAGAAAGATGAGTGATCACTCAGCAGAAGCTGAAATCAGGTGTAATTAAAGCCCAAAGGTAAGGCTGTTTCGCACCCCATGGGCTCCAGCAGGGCCCTGACAGGTACAGATGAGGCTGTGGAGCCTGTGAAGATGCAGCTAGTAGAAGAGTGATCTTGGTGAAATAGGGAAATAGGACTCCCTCAGTGCTGGCTTGTCTGATCCTGAAACTGTCCATCGCTGGTACAGGAGGATGAGGACATTCAAGGAAAATACATAGAGAAGGATGTTCTCAAGTTCCATCTCCCTGAAAGGGGCACAGGCTCTGGTTTTGCAAGAAGCAGATGCAACTTTGCAGGGTCCCCTAGGACTTCCTACCCCATCCACCTATCATCCCATCAAGCTCTTGTTTCCCTGTAGCTAGGCTTTTTCGAAGTTACAAAAGGGCCAAAAATAATCTTACAGCAACCAGCAGCTATAGGTACTTTGCTGGGCTTTACATGGATTACTTGGTTCAATCTTCACAGCCATCCATCAGTTGGAAAGCTCTGTTTCCCTTATATGGGTGTCAGCTCCCTGAATGCTCTGCTGGTTGGTGAGTACAGTGGAGAGTCTGCATCCTTGATGAACTTTAGTTGACGACATGATGCTAAAATGGTTTTCGCCTCTGAGCCACAGATTGTGCTGTGCTCAGTTGCTTCCGTCATGTCTGACTCTTTGCAACCCCACAGACTGTATCCCATCAGGCTGCTCTGTCCATGGGATTATCCAAGCAAGAATACTGGAGTGGGTTGTTATGCCCTCCTCCAGGGGATCTTCCTGATTCAGGGATAGAACCCATGACTCCTGTGTGCTCTGGGGACCCTCGCCTGCTCTTTCAGCCTCCCTACACCTTTTAAATGTCACTCCTGTGTCCACTCAAAACTGACTTATGTCAAGGAATAGGTCCAGTATTTCTTCTCTGCTCTCAGAAATATGGGAGCCTTTCCTTGGACAGCATCAGTAGAGGCACACGGAGGAGAGACCATGGACTTCAAAGGGCTGAGGGCCAAATGGTCCCCTTCCCCAGGCTGGGCCCTGGTCTGTCTGCCGGGTGGCCCTCTTGTGAGGCCTGACCTCTCTGTAACCCAAGCAAGCGAGCTGTGATAAGTGGGAGGCCACGGTCTCAGTGGAGGCACTGTGCCTGAAGGAGACCAGTTCCCTGAGCGTGCAGATCCCATGTCCCTGGGAATCAGGTTCCAGGAGGGATGTGGTCCTGGCTTAGGGTTAAGGCTCAGGGGCACTACCACTGCCCAGAGTGCACCCTTCTGGATGCTGGTGCAGACCTCTGCCTTACTCCAATCCTGACTCTTTTTAAATGGAGGAAAAGACTTCCAGTGCGGCCAAGGAGGTGCAGCTCTCTAGGACACTTAAAAAACCTCTCTTTAAAGGTTGATGGTCATTTACATTCTTATTAAATTGCTTTGATAAAATATTCAGCCACAGCCCCCTCCATGTGACTCTTAGCTTGGTAAGATATAATTTGCAATTGATTATTGCTCAAACATTCCTGGCACCACATTACGATCTGCTCATACATCTCACCCTCTCTCTGCCAATTTGGAGCAGAAGAAAAAGAAATAGTTTCTTTGACCTTTGACCGGTTTGAGGTGGGACATGAGGTCATCAGGGCCACTGAGAATCAAACACCCGCATCTGCCGCCAACGGAGACAGAAATGGATGCATGCAGCTCTGAATTGAGCTTGTATTTTTTTTTTCCCCTCTTGGTAAGATACAGGTATTTTTCAGAGTTGGAAAATGTCTTGAATAAATGAGCTTCGTATATATATGTTTTTAATGTGATTTGCCTGTATTTATTTGGGTGATCACAATTTATGCCAAGTGAAAAGGTTAAGAGTCCTGGAAACTGAATTATTCCATTTATTTGCAGACATGATGCAGTGCAGGGACAACAGAAGGGTGCATCCTTATCTTGCCCAGCCCCTGACCTCACCCTTGACCTGGACGTGGGCGTCATGGCTCTAGCTGCTTCCCCCAGGCTGGGGTGGCCGCCCTCAGGGGATGGTTCAGGAGCCCAGCAAGTTCCTCGGGTATGTGGAGGTGGCCACTGTAATTACTTATACAAGCACTTACCGAGTGTCTTCTGTGCTCTTCTGTTCCCAGCTCCCTGGCCCACTCTCCCAGGCCTGAGCTTTCGAGATCTTGCTTAGAAAGGAGCAGCACCCACAACTTCATCCCTTCCACACCTCAGTTTGCAAACCTGTCTTCACATCGGTTATTTCCTCTGACCTAGTTAACAGCTGGGGGTGAAGGCAGGCAGGGACAGGCTCCCACTTCCTGCTTTGCTGGGAGCCATCAGGACCTGCTGGAATGAGGCATCTGACCTGCAGCGGTGGGGCTGGCACCCAGGTCTCCAAGGCCCTAGTGTGATGCTCTTTATTTCCTCTCTCCCTCCTCAGGCAGGTCCATTTCCTGGAGGGCCCTGAACAGCTTCTGACTCCAGGGAAAGTCTCTCCTAGTGAAGGGCCAGCCTGGGGAGGAATCTGAAGTGGGGGCTCCCTGTGCCCTCCGTCTACTCTCTATCCCATGCACACAGCCAGTCTCATGGGCCTGAGCCAAGGCTCTGCTGCCTCTGTGTGCTCGATGGTCCTGGGCCGTGGCCTCTTGGCTGGCTTCCCCATCACTTTCATATTACCCCGGAGTAATTGGATATTGGCAACCAATTACTGAATTTTTCACGTCAGCTTCATCAGTGACTCTTAGACAACCGCGCCAGAGTCTCTTTCGATGAAGAGAGGAATTATAATAATTCGCATGAACGTCTTGTGAGTTGTGGAGAGCCAAGGTTCGCGGTTTGCAGAGGATGGGGAGGAAGGAGAGGAGGCAGGCCTGGTCCTTGTGCAGAGAATGAGCCTCCCGTCCCCCTGCTGGCATCGTGAGCCCAGAGCCGCATCCCTCTCTGCCCCTCCAGGGGGGCTCGGGCATCTGTCTCTTCACTAGGAGTGAGGCATGCCCTGTTTCCGGGTGGAGGGATTGGGAAAGGCTTCCTGAGGTGAATGAGGACAGGCAGACCTTGTAGAAGATGGCCTCAGGGCTGGTAGAGGATGTTGACGGGAGGGATAGGTGTGCTTAGGAGGTAGAGAGGGCTGACCCTACTGCTGTGGCCGTACAGTGCCACTCCTCATGATGACGGCTTCCTGTATCCCTGGTGGAGGGTGTTCTCTAGCCACGGGGGCACAGCCCCATGACTAAGGCAGGCCGAATGCACAGGGCTGTTGAACAACCCAGAAATAAAGGATAGGAAAGTGAAAGTGAAAGCCACTCAAACATGTCCAACTCTTTGTGACTCCATGAACTATACAGTCCATGGAATTCTCCAGGCCAGAATACTGGAGTGGATAGCAGTTCCCTCCTCCAGGGGACCTTCCCAACCCTGATAGGGCTTCCTTGATAGTTCAGTTGGTAAAGAATCTGCCTGCAATGCAGGGGGCCCTGGTTTTATTCTTGGTCAGGAAGATCTGCTGGAGAAGGGATAGGCTACCCACTCCAATATTCCTAGGCTTCCCTTGTGGCTCAGCTGGTAAAGAATACACCCACAATGCGGAAGGCCTGGGTTTGATCCCTGGGTTGAGAAGATCCCCTGGAGAAGAGGAAGACTACCCACTCCAGTATTCTGGCCTGGAGAATTCCATGGACTGTATAGTACATGGGGTTGCAAAGAGTCAGACATGACTGAGCAATTTTCACATTCACGTTTCACTTTCTATAGGGGATCTTCCCAACCCAGGGATGGAATCCAGGTCTCCTGCATTGCAGGTGGATTCTTTACCAGCTGAGCCACCAGGGAAGCCCCAAAGCACAGGAAATAGTGGATAAATCCCCCAGGGCCTTGTTCCCCAGCAGGACAATCTCAAAGTACACCTCTCAGAGGATGCCTCCTGGGATTGACTCTGGGTGTCCAGAGGTAAGCTTCCCCAGAACTCGCACTTCGCTGGATTTCTTCTCTTCCCTGGCTCTATTTCCTACATCCTTATTCTTTGTGACCCCATAAACTGTAACCCATGAGGCTCCTCTGTCCATGGGATTCTCCAGGCAAGAATACTGGAGTGAATTGCCATTCCTTTCTCCAGGGGATATTCCTGACCCAGGGATCAAACCTGGGTCTTCTGCATTGCAGGCAGATTCTGTACCATCTGAGCCACCAGGGAAGACCACAGGATGATCTCCCAAATCAACACCTTGCCTCATTTCCTTGTCTCAGAATTTACTCTTATAGAAACCGAGAGGATGGCAGCCAGTGTTGAAGATGGGGCGGTCATGAGCAGAGAGCTGCGGGCACCAGCATCCTCAACCCCAGCCTCCACACTGCTGGCCGGTCGGTACCCTGAGCGGCTGTCCTGACTTCCCATCTTCGGCTCTGCTCTGCCCTCAGTCCATGCGTGCTCTGTGAGGTGGGCAATCTGATTTATCTGGAGTGTCTGGGCTGAGGACGGAGATGAGCACTTCTCGCTGGGAGGGATTTTCAGCTCATTTCACAGATAAAATCAATCAGATCTAAACCGCACTCACTGCGGCCACAGAAGGGAAACCCAAACAGCAGGGACCAAACTGGAGGCTTTTCCCTCCCTTCCCGTCTGGCTCTTCTTCAGCCTGTGAGCAGCGGGAGCCGCAAGCCCTGGAGTTGTGGAAGCTGCAGAGACCCGGGTCCTCTCTGGATAATTGGCTCAGACCTGACTCGGAAGCTCAGACAGAGGACAGGCTCAGATAGTGGAGGAGGAAGAGACCCCCAGATGCACTTCCTTTGTTTTCTGGATGGTGTTGATGGAGGTGTGGGGATGGTGAGAGCAGGATAATACCAAGTATACATTTACCTGATCCTTTTGTTTTCTTCGATGATACTGAAGGGAAGAAATTGGAAGCAGAAGGTGGATGGCTGAAGCTAGCTCTCCTGGGCTGCCTAAGGCCTCTGGCCACTGTGTGGTGGAGATTCTCTGTATCTTCAAACTGTCCACATTGAGGAAAAGGGTCTAGACATCCAGATCTTTCTAGGCTGACTTGGGGTGGTCCTGCCACCCAGGAACGGGGACCTGTGTTGACACAGCATCTCCCAGCCTGAAATCTACTGGAGCTGTCCACCCTTGGCATTCACAGATCCGGAACATGGCCTTTCTCAGCCTGTGGTGGTAATGTGGGAAGTGAAACTGTCACTTGCTCAGTTGTGTCTGACTCTTTGTGATCCCATGGACTGGAACCCACTGGGCTCCTCTGTTCATGGAATTGTCCAGCCAAGAATACTGGAGTGGGTAGCCATTCCCATTCCATTCTCCAGGGGATCTTCCTGTCCCAGGGATTGAACCTAAGTCTCCTGCATTGCAGGAGGATTCTTTACTCTTGGAGCTACCATGGAAGCCCAAAATACTGGAGTAGGTAGCCTATCCCTTCTCCAGGGGAACTTCCCAACCCAGGAACTGAACTGGATTCTCCTGAATTACAGGCAGATTCTTTACTTGTTGAACTACCAGGATGTAATGCTGGACGGAGCCAAAACTCAGACCAAGAAGTTCAGAAGAAGTCTGAAAGAGCAAGTCTGAAATAGCAGATTTCCTATTCCGGCTTCAGGATGGTGGCCCTGGTCTCATCCTACCTTCCTATCTTCTGAAAGGTAGGGGGGAGACCACTGCTTCCCTGTGATCAGCTGTTCTTCACAATCTCTTTACAGGCCCAGAGAAGCCACAGTGAAAAGTTCTGCATCTTCTACAGATGTCTCCTATTTTCCTCCAAGGTAGCTCCCATGCTTAGTGAATTGCAGAGAAACCAGGATTGTGCTCTTGTGAGCATCAGGCCAACTTCTGCAGGGAGAAAGCAGACGTTGCCTACCCAGCATCCATGTCTCTCCTTCTGGCATCCTTTATGCTAGGGATTGTTCCTCTTACTTTCAGCTCATGTGATTCCACTGGACTAGCCCAAATGATGGTCATGCGACCTAAGCCAGTCAGACTTCCTAAGTCTTTTTAGGAAGAAACATTTGAAAGAGAGAAATCATCTCTCCTCTAGTTACTGAAAGGAGTGGATGCAAGCCTGGAGCTTCTGGCAGCCATCTTGGCACCATGAGGAAAAGGACTACCTGAGAATGAAGCTAATGCAGAGGGAAACGAAAGGAGAGATGGAGAAAGACAGAGCTGGATTATTTGATATCAGGGGCCCGGCAGGGCAGGAGGCCAGATCTAGTCCTGGACATACGAGCAAACAAATTCTCCTTTTTTGTTTAAACCAATTTGATTTTCAGTATTCTTATCATTTGCAGCTGGCATGAGACAAATACCTATGGCTCAAAGGTGGACCTCTTATTTCTCATCTATCGATTTCAATTAAATTTATTCAATTAAATCCATCAATTCAACAAACATTTACTCAGCTCTTTTCAAGCCTTGTTCTAGTTGTTAAGAAAATAAATCTAATTTTTGTCTTTAAGGAGCTTATAGTCAAGAGTGGAAAACAGATACCCGAGGAACTACTTTTAATTTAAGGAGGTAAATACTCAGAAATCCTTGTTAAAAGAATGCATACAAATTTACACATTAATACATGCTAATTAGAAGCTGAAAACCATATGATATGGGGACACAAGGGCATGAGAGACGAATTCTGATAGAAGAAACCAGAGGAGGCTCAGAGGAGGGGGTAGTGCTTAATCTTGGCCTTGAAGAATAGATAGGACTATGGTAAGAAGAAAATTAATGAGTGAATGAGTTAACAATTTTATGCAACACACATTTATATTGAGTGATCTACCACGTGCATGGGGATAGTGTAAGGCACTGGCAACTGAAGGCTGAGTCTTGTATAGGTCATCACCCGGCAGGCTTCCTGTCCAGCAGAGAAGGCAATTCTTGCAGACAACCTATAATGGGAGGTGGATGTAGAGGAAGAGTGGCTTGCAGCTCAGGCCTAGGGAAGTCATCCAGAAGGAGAACAAGGAGTGATCAGATATGCACGCATAAAGGGAGTCACTCTAAGAAGAGAAAATGGCCCAAGAAAACATGCAGAATTGAAGAAATGAGGAAAGTACGTGGATGACTTGTGCCAGGAGCTAACTGTGGGGAGTGGCGGGTTAAGGTCTTAGAGAAGCTAGAATGTTGGGCTAAGGATCTGTGACATGATGGAATGGGATAGGCAGTGGGAAATCACTGGGGAATGGCCAGAAATGTGATGTCAGGCTCAGCCTTGGGAAGATTAATCTGACCAGTGGATAAGGAGGTACCAGAGCAGGCCCTTGGGCTGCTGGATGCAAGTTAGAGAAACCAGAGCCAGATTTGGTGCTCGGTGTTAGGAAAATTAGTGATGTTGTTGGAGACCCTGGAACTAGAGTCAGCCTTCCCCTTGACTAAGGGCAACCAGCTTCTTCCACACAGGGCTGGGGGACATGCCTTCAGTGTTTCCAGGCCCATGTTCTTGTTTTGAACAAGAGAGAAAAGGACTTCACTCAGTTTGAAACCATTCTGGATTCAACACTGACTGGTCTATCTTAGGTCCTGTGCCTACTCTGAACAATTATTAAGACTAGGATGGAGAACTGACGATTAGCTCAGTTTGGATCAACTGATTCTCCCCAGGGCTGGCCGCTGGGAGGTTCTCGTGGTCTGTGAGTCCCAGGTGACTTGCTTCAGAGAGCAGGTGTACTCTAGGAGGGAGCAGTTGAGTGAGATTTGTGGGAAGAGGTCTGGAGAGAGGTGAAGGGACAAGAGAAGGGTAGAGAAAGGGCAACAGGAGTGAGTGCTAAGCCAGTGGAACCGTGGTTCCTTACCTAAGTGCCCACACAGACCATTCAAAAGTTCCTGGTTAAAGGCAGGCAGCCATCCCCACTGCAGACCCTCCCTAGCCAACGTGCTCAGAGCTGGAGCAGGCCACAGCTTCTGCCCTTTGCTCATGAGATCTGCCCCAACAATTTTCATGTGGTCTGGATGTTAGATATTTAACTGACAAGCAGCAGTGGTGGGGTGGGGGGAATGAAATTTAGTGGGTTGCCTTTTCATGCCATGTAAGGCTCATCTTCGTGAAAAAAGGAAACAGTTTTAAAAAGTAGGAGCCCCAGAGGAAATGTGTCCCCTCTTGGGTCTTAGGGCTAAAATCCCTCCAACCCACCAGCTAGAATCCTACCCTCTGTGTGAGGTAATGGCAATTAGACTGGCACCCCAGCTCGGGCCCCAGCAGCCTGGCCGACAGACACGTCAGATTAATACATCACCAGGTATGAAAGCACAGTTAGAATTTGACTGAGGTACTTCCAGCCTGAGAAAGGGAACGATTTATCAATGCAAACTTAATAACATCTATTTGAATCTAACTAAAAATCAATATTTCATTACCAAATTGTTAGTGAGAATGAAGAAAAATTGCGGAAGTCGGGCAGTTTGGTGCTAGGGAAGCGTCAGGAGTTCAATGTGAAGACGGGATGATTCATGAGGCCGTGTTGGAGGAAGGGTGGAGGAGGACGGGTGCAGAAAACTTGGAGGGGCCCCCTTGCTCATGACCTTGGCCGTGAAGGGGGGAAACACAAGAAAATGAGAGTGACTGTCAGTTCCCTTCAGGGCTGGAACCCTCCATAAATCACAGGGAGCAGAGCAGAGGAGCAGGGCTGGAGTGGAGAGCTCGTGATTTAACTCTTAGGACCCTGACGTCTGAGTTGTACCTTCCAGAATGGCAATGGGTGATGAACAGATAAGATCTGGGCTGGGGTTGCCTGGTGGTTATATATGCAAATGCAGAAGCCGGGTGGCAGACAGTGAAAGGTAGTCGTCCACTGACTACAGCTCATCCCAGACCAGCACGCTTCCCGCTCCCATCAGAAAACGGGAAGTGACAGCGTATGTCTGGCCTGACATACACATCAATCAGTTGGCTGGAGGTCTGCTCTAGGTGAGGTTTGGGGAAAGGCGTTCAGTGTGAACACACAGATCTGAAACTGTGTTGCAGTGCCGTGACTGGAGCAGAGTCTCAATATCAATAAAAGCCTTGAATTTATTTCAAAATCTGGGCTAGAAATGAGACTTGAGGTTCTGCCTTTGCCTTTATTGTACATTCCCTTTTAATCTGTGTTTGGTTTCCTTGTGCTGGCCATGTTTTGGCTAGCAAGACATATAAAGAATATGCATTTGTCCTTTAGCAAGAAATAAGGGAGACTCACAAAAGATGTGACTCATACAGATAACCCCATAAATTAAAATAGAGGCTTTGCTCATTTCATTCACCAAGGAGCTGTGTGCAGGGACCCTGCAGCACATAGAATCGGGGTCACGGTCTGCACATGGGTGTTTTGGAATCATGGGAAAGGAGATGCATTTGGCATCACTGGCCTAAGTTTCAGACTCTAAATTTCAGTATAATTGACTTTAACAAGAAAGGGTTAGCCTCTTACTCCCCAAATAAAAATGTGATAGATTTTGACAGAAGATGGAAATATGCTTATTTTCACTCAAAACTTTTTCTAGAGCAGAGTTAGTCTGCTTGGGGGACCCAGGATTTGAAGATGTGAACTGGTAAGCTAGCATAGCCTTGGAAATATGATAGGCAAGGGCAGAAAATTCTTCTTATCATTTTTTTATGGGAATAAATAGTGCCAATTCCACCCCAAACTCCTCAGGCATATATAGCCACATACCCAGGCATGGCATGCTCATTAACACTGGGGAGCACTGCTGTTATGCCAGGCACCCCACTGAGCTCTTTGGTGAATTTCCTCATTTACAGTTCTGTGAAGTAGATACTTGTACTGTTATCTACATTGGACAGAAAGGAAGCAAGACTAGGGATGCTGAGTGACCTGCCACAGCTCAGACAGGAAGTGGCAGAGCAAGGTTCAAACCCAAGTTCACATTCTGAGCACATCTCTGTCCCATTCCCACATACAAGACTGCTTTGAGGTCCAGGGAAGGTGGTTGTGGGCATGGTAAACCCTTGTTGCATCTGGGCCTCTTCAGCAGGATGCACAGCTGTCCTGAGTCAGCATCATCTAGCGCCATGAGCCAACAGCCTGTGTGGTGCCCACGTCACTGATGTTGAGTGTCTGTGCCCATCTATTCTATGATTTGCAGTGAAGCCAGCCCAAGAATTGTTGTTGAAAACCTCAGGGCTCTGTTTGGATACAGCATCTTGGTGACAGGGATGGCTGTGCCAAAGAGAGCTGAAAAACACGTCTTGGCAAAGCCACTCCTGGGTACATCTTGACAATGGAATGGCCTGCCCTCCTCTGAGGCATGAGCAAACCCTCAGTTTAGGCAGGGTGCCCAAGAGCATTCTACAGAAATCAATGTCTACCACCTTCTTCCCAGGATTCATAAGCTGGGAGGGATTCCCATGGCAGCATTTAGGGTGGATATCTCAGGTGTTGGCAGGACTAGTCACAGTGCCCACTAGAATTTGAAAACATGAGCTGGAGCTGACTCCCATAATCAAGAAGCATACGTACCTCCCAGAATATTGTCTCTAAAAGTCTGCTCATATAGATATACAATTTTTAATTGGAGGATAATTACAATATTATGATGGCCTCTGCCATACATCAACATGAAATGGCCATAGGTATACATATGTCTCCTCTCTTATACCCCCGTCCCACCTCCCCACCCCTCCCCCCTTCTAGGTTGTCACATTGTCACAGAGCACCAGCTCTGGGTTCCCTGCACTATACAGCAAACTCCCACTGGATATCTATTTTAGCTATGGTAATGTGTATGTTTCAATGCCATCCTCAAAAATCATCCCACCCTCCCCTTCCCTCACTGGGTCCAAAAGTCTGTTCTTTACGTCCATGTCTCCTTTGCTGCCCTGCATGTAGGATCATCAGTACCACCTTTATAGATTCCATATATATGCATTCAGTTCAGTTCAGTTCAGTCACTCAGTCGTGTCCGACTCTTTGCAACCCCATGAATCGCAGCACGCCAAGCCTCCCTGTCCATCACCAACTCCCGGAGTTCACTCAGACTTGCGTCCATCGAGTCAGTGATGCCATCCAGCCATCTTGTCCTCTGTCATCCCCTTCTCCTCCTGCCCTCAATCCCTCCCAGCATCAGAGCCTTTTCCAATGAGTCAACTCTTCGCATGAGGTGGTCAAAGTACTGGAATTTCAGCTTTAGCATCATTCCTTCCAAAGAAATCCCAGGGCTGATCTCCTTCAGAATGGACTGGTTGGATCTCCTTGCAGTCCAAAGGACTCTCAAGAGTCTTCTCCAACAGCGCAGTTCAAACGCATCAATTCTTTGGCGCTCAGCTTTGTTTATAGTCCAACTCTCACATCCATACCTGACCACTGGAAAACCATAGCCTTGACTAGACGGACCTTTGTTGGCAAAGTTATGTCTCTGCTTTTGAATATGCTATCTAGGTTGGTCATAACTTTCCTTCCAAGGAGTAAGCGTCTTTTAATTTCATGGCTGCACTCACCATCTGCAGTGATTTTGGAGTCCCCCAAAATAAAATCTGACACTGTTTCCCAGTCTATTTCCCATGAATTGATGGGACCAGATGCCATGATCTTCGTTTTCTGAGTTGAGCTTTAAGCCAACTTTTTCACTCTCCTCTTTCACTTTCATCAAGAGGCTTTTGAGTTCCTCTTCACTTTCTGCCATAAGGGTGGTGTCATCTGCATATCTGAGGTTATTGATATTTCTCCTGGCAAACTTGATTCCAGCTTGCGCTTCTTCCAGCCCAGCGTTTCTCATGATGTACTCTGCATATAAGTTAAATAAGCAGGTTGACAGTATACAGCCTTGCCATACTCCTTTTCCTAATTGGAACCAGTCTATTGTTCCATGTCCAGTTCTAACTGTTGCTTCCTGACCTGCATATAGGTTTCTCTATTTGTCTTTCTCTTTCTGACTTACTTCACTCTAAAAGTCTTTTGAAAAAATTATGAGGTCCTGATGCATTTTAAAGATGGCAGAAGTTGCTTGACTAGGAATGCCAGTGGGGCCCCTGCAGGGAGCCACTTCTATTCTCCATCTGGGATTGTCTGTGGGAGCCTGTGGGGGGAAGTGTGTTCATTACCCCCAGTGGTGGGGTGCAGAATCCAGACACTTCTACCACAGGTATATCCATAGCCTAGAATTGGCTATATGACTAACTCCCATATTCCTGTTTGTACTGGAACCATGACTTGCTGGCTGGAAATATGGCTATTTCTGAAGTAGAGAAAAGCAAAAAACACATCAGTCATAGTCAAGCAAATTCCCCTCAATTCATCTCATAGGCATAGTAGGCCACAGTCACAGGCAAGAACATTTAACAAAGAGTGGGAACGGGGTCAATACCACACACCAGCACAGCCTGGGATCCCCCCACGGCTGCAACCCATCAACTCCCTGTCTGAGCATACTGTAGGGTCTTGGTGAAACCTGACCTTGCCCAGGCTTATCAGCACCTGTTTGTTAGTGATACTCTAACTCTACTCGTCACTCACCAAGGGCTATTTTGAGTTAAGTGCCTTCAGTTGGGAATTTTTATGGTCCCTGGATTTTTCCAAGGCTTCACAAGACATTTCAGAGGGGGCCTGAAGTCCAGTGAAATCCTGGCTTAGAATGTGCTAGCTACATTTACAGAAACGTTTAGGAAAGTTTGACTGTGTTGGGTATCACTGAAGAAAGGATCAGTTGAATGTGGAACATTGATGCAGTGCCGGGGGCTGCTGTATCCATGCGGAAGAAGGCAGGTTTCTTGCGGTTCCTCTGTAAGTCATGAAATGTTGCAGGAAATCAAAGCATGTGAGGTGATGGATGAAAGTGCTTACCCCAGTTGCAGGCACAGAGTACGTGACTGAGACACAGGAGTAGCAATGATCGCTTTATTATTTTTATCCTACTGCCTCTATGCTGTTAGTACTGCCTCTACGACTGTTGCCTCAATTCAAGTCTAGACTTATTTCAACTCTCTTCATCTAAACATGCAACCACCAAGGCTGGGCCTTGTATATACATCATGATTTGTAACTTCATTCTAGATGGATTTCTTGGTCCTTAAGAATGAGGTGGATGTCAAGAAAAAGTATTTTATCACCGTAAAAATGAGTGATATATCTTCATATACTGTGATGGATGATCTTCATGATTTATAGTTTTGTAAAACAAAGCAAGAGAGAGAGAAAAAAAATCATATGGCATGGTACTATTTAAGAAAAGGGGAATATTAGTATATATTATATGTTAAATAAGCGAAGTTACAAGCCATAAGTATTGTTATAAAAGGAGGGGAGAAAAAGAGTGGAAGGGAAAGAGGTAGAAGCTAGACTTGTCTAAAAAAATTGATTTTGGAGCCAGATAAATATTATGCATAATTATCAAGTACAACTTACTCCAGATTTAAAAAGCTGTTCCTACAAATGAAAAATAAAATGAAACAGATACAACTGAATGCATGTTGAGTTGGCTATGCAATCTACACAGAAAATTTACTTCAGTTGTGCTTAAAATAGAGTTCTTAGTGGTTTATATTTTAAGGAAACACACACAAACCCTGAAAAATGGTTTTCAATATCATATTATTGGTAATAATATTTGTATTGCTATTTTGAAACCCTCACACACAGATTTGTATGTATTACAAGAAGCAGTGAAGAAACTATATTAATGCAATCAGAATATTATTTTTACAAGAAAAGAGATATAAAATCAAAATTAAAACTTACATTTAAAGCACCAATTTCAATTTGTGATGTATTTTCTCTTGAAGAAGGAAAATTATTTCCTGTCTGTTCCCTGAAAAGCCCTGAATACAATGTACTGAGAATCATGACCACCAGATTGTGGTCTCTAAATATTATTTTTCATCAAAATAATTGATTCAAGATTGATGTACAGGGCAAGAACTGTGTAAGATAGACTTAGAGCATCTTGTTATACAAGAAAGCTGTCAAGGATGACTGGAGTCACGTGAAAGAACATATGAAGCAATCTGAGGCTGCTTCTGGCCAGAGATGTGGTGGAGCTGTGTCCAGAGAGTGTTGATATGAATGCAAACTGAAGCGGATTGTTCCCTCTGATACTTATGAAAATGAGATTGGCCACCTTTGGAGTCCAGAAAACCCATTCTGGACTAGTTTTCATTCTGAAAACTGAGAACTAGAGAGAAAGAACCCAACATTTAATTTGCCTTTCCTTTAAGAATGATATTTTAGGGTAACCAAATATTTGATAAGATAAAATTACCATTTATAGAAATATTGCAACTAATAAAGGAAGAAAGAATGATAGAATTTTAATCCCTGAAAAAAAAAAAAGATTCAGACAATGATTTTTAACAGCTCCTAATACCACAAGAGGACATGAGTTTGAACAAACTCTGGAAGATAGCAAAGGACAGGAAAGCCTGGCATGCTGCAGTTCATGGGGTCATTGTCGAGTTGGACACAGCTTAGTAACTGAACACAACCACAAGGAAAGGCGCAACTGGTCCTAGTATGTTTCCTGATAGAAGTGGACAGGGCCACCTCTACAATGGTCTTGCAAAAATGAAAAAAAAAAAAAAAAGCCAGCTTCTAAATCTAAGGGTCAGTTTACAGAAAGTACAGGGACTAAAGAAATATGCTGAAGGACACACTGGAAATGCAACCTGCATAAAGCAAAATCCAGCATAAAAATAGTCTTTAGGTCAAATATCATGGTTTCTTCAACAATTAAAAATATAGGGAGGAAAAACAGAGAATTTAGAGATTAAAGAGCAAATCAACCAATTGTAAACAAATAAGTAAATAAAATATCCCCCATTGTCTAGCAGGTGTTTTAAAACTGACTGGATGTTTGATGATGGTAAGGAAGGGCTCTCAATGTTTAGGCGTGAGAATGTTGTTTTTAGAAATACACATGGAAATATTTGCTTAAACTGAAAATCAGTATTTATTTATTTCTATTTTGGGGGGATAAAAGTTGAAATATTCTCTGGGATTTATGTGTGTCACAATAGTTCACCCTGGTGATGGTAGTGAGGGGTGTGAGTAGGGGGGCAATAGATGAAACAAGACAGCCCATGATGATCATTGTCAGAGCTGGGTGGTGTGTAAATTATACCTCATTGTATTATACTCTTTACTGTGTGCATGTTGAGTTGTTCTGTAAGGCAAGCGAAAAAGAAATGTGTGTTAACATGATAAAACTTTGTTCTCACGCATCTATGGAATGCATACATTTTGTCTGGTGCCATGCTAATCTAGGGGATGACATAGCTCTGCTGTGTCCTGTCCTCTGGCAACTTGTTGCAGATGGGGAGATAAGCTGAGGGTCAAGGAAGAATGGAGTGTGCAAGGAAAGATGCTGCTGCTCTGTTCTGCTGGCAGTGTCCCTTTCAGAGTAATCTGGCACCACAGAAGCCACTTCTCTGCAGTCCTTCACCTCCCCATGACTCACCAGAGTCATGGAATGAAGGCAGTTGAAAAATTTCCTTTTATTACCCCTTAATGTAATGGCCTACCTTACCAAGAAAGGTAGGCCTTTTCAGCCAGTGAAAATGTATACTGTTGAATCAGTGTGTACCAGCACCCCTCAACCTCCTAGTGGACTCAGAACAGTGTACTTCATGGGTGGGCCACTGAGTCATGAGCGTGCGGATACCTAGCCTGGTGCTAGAGTAAGATCATGTGCTTGTCAGGACATGCTGATGCTGAGTCAAATCCTTCAATCCATCTCAAAAGCCCAGTGCAACCTGATGTTCCTGGGGGACAAGGTGAGCAGAGCAAAACCTGCCCATGTAATTTAACCCCTTCAGGGGTGTTCATGACAATTCTAGTTCAGAGAAATCTGTCTTGAAACAAGTGAAGAATCACCACATCAGGTGACTGGGAAGGTAACTATTGTGCACCTCAGGGGGCAATGTTACAGGAGGGGAAAATAATTTTCCCTGTATCCTTCAAGGATCTCAGCTGCGACCCCCCTGTCCCCATGGCAACAGACAGATTAATAAGAGTAAAAGAACCAAGTTTGTTAACATATGCCTCACGTGTACATGGGAGATATCCAGGGAAAATGAGTAACTCTCAGATGTGGATTAGAACTCAGGCTTAAATATCATCTTCTGCTGAAGACAAAAGAAAGGAAGGTGTGGGGACCCCAGTTATGGAGAAGTGGCTAGGAAATGCAAAGATCCTATGTTCATTGATAAGGGTCTAAGTTGTATCTGGGGATTAACCTTGGTCCTTCCTGGTAGAAATAAGATGAAGAACACCTTTGTAAATTTATATTCTGCTCTTAGGCAAGAAGGAGAGCAATACTCATACCAAAGTGGGATATTTTGAGATGGCATACTCTTCCACCCTTCACTGTAATCTAATCAGGACACTTTTAGTCCTTTGTCCTAATGTGTGCCTACACCTTCAGGATGCTATGGTTGTTCAGAATCTGCTATAGGTTTGCTGCCCATTCTGACTAATCTTGATTCTTATGAGAAAACCATGACTTATAACCTGAATATGTGCATGCTCAGTCATGTCCAACTCTTTGTGACCCCATGGACTGTAGCCCACCAGGCTCCTCTGTGATGGGATTTTACAGCAAGAATAGTGGAGTGGGTTGCCCTTTCCTCCTCCAGGGAATCTTCCCGACCTAGGAGTTGAACCCACATCTCCTGCACTGGTAGGCAGATTCTTAACCACTGGGCCACCTAGGAAGCCCCTTATGATAATTTGTCATCCAGATAACAAATTCATGGGTAATGAAATGATAGGCAGCCAGGAAGAAGCCAGTGACAATACAGCCCTAGGCTTTGTGTTGTGACGAGGACTGTGAGATTCCCAGCAGGTTCTTGGAATCAGCGCTGCCGTAGTTTAGTGCTAGCAACACATTTAGCATGGCCCCAGGCAATATCTATTGTGTTCCAACTCACTGGCTTTGCCAAGAACATTGCTTTGTGGCTTGGATTCAGGAAGTATAAGGTGGCCATTTCTTCACATTTCTTCTTGCTGTGAGTCTAGGCTAAAGATTTTGTCAGTTATTGATAAAGAGCCATATGTTTGTGTTTGCTCCTTGGTTCTGAAGGACGTGCCTTTCCCTTAAATCTTGCTTTTTCTTAGGGGGGTCTGTGCAGGATAGGGGAACCAAGTGCCCTGTAAACAGAAGCTTCTGCAGAAGCCCATCAGGTTGCTTTGCTCACTGAGGACAAGCTTCTGTTGTCTCCACATGCTGCCTTTGACTAGAGTCTTTACTTCAAGAAAAAGAAGGGTGCCTGGAGGGCTCCCTGTCTCAGGGGCTCACCCCACACTCACAAAGGGCTTGGCACAAAGAGCAGGTGTGTAGTGAATGCCCCAGTGGGATCCCTCACACTCAAGGATGCACAGGGTTGATCTGGCTGCTGCCCAGCACAGCCTGGGACTGTGGAGCAGTGGACTCACTTTTGCAGAGGAAGGAGAGAGGGAGATGAAGCAGACATTCTACCAAGAACCTTCCAGAGGTGCTGAGGGGAGAATAGATTCATCTAAAGTATTTGGGTGCAGGTCTGAATCCTCCAGCTACACAGCCAGTTTCTGCTCTCACTCTGTCCTAGCACCACGATAGTACCGATGCTTTGACACTAAAGCTAGCCTTGACTGTGATATCATGGGGGTGGGCTTTGACTTTATGTGATAAATGTTTAATAAGGAAAGTCAGTGAGGAAACATTGGGAAGAGACTACAAGAGCCTAGTAGTCTAGTGGGCTCTCTATCTTTGTCTCCTTCACCTTTGTTTTCTTTGACTAGTTAAGGTAAGAAGAAATTTACTGGACAGCATAAAAGTGGGGGCCCGTTCTTGGTCAATAATGAAGAATCTCGTATTCAAGTTCTATTTGTTCCCCATGTAAACGCCTTTCTGCACACAAAGAGAAGATTTCTTGGGGATTCTCTATGATGCATTTATCACTTCCACATGCAAGTTACAGGACTCTTCTGGCTTTTTCTTATTACCAGGTTCAAAGATGTCACCGGTCATTATCATCCACTTTAATGTCCTCTAAGGACATAACTATTTCCAAGAATAGACGGCCTCCCCACCCCCACCCCGCCCAAAAAAGTGGCTGGACTGAACACTGCCCCTATAGCTGCTCTGTAGAACATGTTGGATTATTTAGCACACAGAAACTGTGCACATTAACACATGTATGTATATATGTGCACAGCAGACATATATTTCAGGCTCAAGGCAGACTCTGAGATACGAGGTTTTTATGTGGGATTTCAACTCTTTCCTGTTTTTCCTTCAAAGCTTTATAGTTTGATCATCTATGATGTGATGCAGAATGTACCTAAAAACCCTTTGACTCCAAACTTCATGGTATAGCTGTCTTACTTTGGCTTTAAAATACAGAGACGCAGGAGCCCCTGTGACATCAAACTCCAGAATTATTTGCAAATTTTAGACTATGCTTCAATTTTGTCTTCTTAAAGATCTGTAGTTCAGAAACAATATGAAAAATCCAGTTAATCATGATGAGATTAAAGGATTTTAAAAAGCTGAATTGTAGCCACATTTACATTCCCCGATAATTTCTTAATTTTCTTTCAAATCACCTTTCATCTTCATAAAATGAACTGTAAAAATCCTTCTGAATTCCATAATGTGCCAAGAAAAATGGGGAAAAATTAAGGAGGCCCCTACCTTTTAATCATTCTGTTCAATAAAGTGCTTTCACTGCACGCCAGGAAAAAAATGGAGGCTCTGGTGTCTGAGGTATTCTGTGCCATAAACTCCCATAATAGAAACAGATGGTGAAACTGCCTTGGAAGTGAAGAAACTAGTGTACACGCAGCTCACCCTAACATATGAAGAGATTCAGGGCTGACACATGAAGGGATGCGTTTGGCGCAGCGCCAGCGGTACACTCTAATTCAGCCGCGAGTGCTCAAGCTTGAGATGGGAGACCCACAATTTCAGGATCTGGAACACTGGAGCTCCAGGATTTAGAACTCTGCGCGAGGCTCCTAGGGTCTTTCTGTCCTGCCCACGAAGGAGCACATTCTCAGTGTTTCATGTGGCCACAAACTCCAGTAGGGAGCTTACTCTGGCCTCTCTAAATGGTTCGTAAAAACAATAGTGGAGAATTGCCAGCTTTGCTGGAGCTTCCTTTATCTAAGTTCGGGTTTGCTTTTTACCTAGAGCTGCCACCAGCGGCTGCTGAAAGAAGGAATAAAATCTTCACTACAAAGAGACATCAGTGAGAATTATCTTAGGGTGGGAGTGAAGTGACACGTGATACCCGCCTTACATGAGGCCCCTCTTGACTGCAAAGGAACCTCTCTTGGGCATTGTATTTTTCAAGGAAAGCCTAACACAATTTCCATCATCATGTCCCAATGACATTAATACATACACTTTCTGACTTGCTATATTAGGGCAGACTAAAATTCGGTTACAAACAGATCCCAAAATGTAGTGACACCAACACAATAGATGCTTCTTTTCATGTGTAGAGACGTCTAGGGAGGCTAGGTGTTAGGAAGCGTCCTCCACGGGTGGACCCAGGCTCCATCCACCTTGTAGTTCCGCCATCAGATGAGGTCTTGTCATCTCCACTGCTGCCCTCAAAACTGCCTCAGACATTTCCCTTCATCTCATGCTCCATTGGCCTAGATAGCTTGGCGACCACGTGCCCAGGATGTGGAGAGAGGAACTGTGGGGCCAGCTGTAGTGTCAGGGTGCCAATGTAAGAGCCACAGGTGTCCCCAGGAGCATCTTGCATAGGCTTCCCATAGTCGGGCCTGTGGGCAACTGCTGCTCTGTCTTCCCTCCCAAGAAGGGCAGCATGCTCTGATCTTCCATTCCCACTGAGCGCTGTGGTCCTTGCAGATCTGCCAAGCAAGGAGGTGCCTGGTGGTTCTGCACTTTCTTCAGCCAGAGTCACCTGGTTCTCATGAAATATGAGAAACATATACATCCTTTCACATGGCTCATCCTTGGTGTCATCCTGGTGCTGGTGGAAGCCTCAACACCTGTTGTTGCCAATCTCTGACCCCAGGGACTGAGGTCCGTAATGTTTTCTTCTTGGCCTCTTTCCCTGTGTGGAGACCACATGGGTAATTGCAGAGCCCTCTTGGGGTTTGAGGGAAGACTCAAGCTCTGCCAGCCAATCTCAGTTTAGGCTCAGCCTGGCCGACCCATGTCCATTTAAGAATTCTCTTTCCCAGCTCTGGCTAAGGCTCTTTGTTTCCCAAATCTGGGCCATGTGAGAGGAACAGACAATAGTTCCACTCTGAACAGGGCCTGCTGGAAAGCAGGATTTACTTCCCGCCATTAGTGTTCCTTGGTCCAGAAAGGAGGCAATTCTAGTTTCCACAAGGCCTGATCCTTGCATGCCTGTGTGAAGATATGGGCGAGGAATGGGCTGGGCCACTTTGACATCATTCTGTGATGCTTCCTGTGCCCTGCCTGGTGCCATGACCAGGGGCATTGAATGGGAGGGAGGAACAAAGTAATGTGGGAATCAGGCCCCTGCTTATCCTGACTGGCTTGGAAGAAAACTCAGGTTTGGAGGACCTGAAGCTTAAACAGTTTGGGGGCCCTTAAGAAGACTCCTGCAAAGACTTCTGAAAGTCCCTTGGACAGCAAGTAAATCAAACCAGTCAATATTAAGAGAGATCAACCCTGAATATTCACTGGAAGGACTGATGCTGAAGCTGAAGCTCCAGTATTGTGGTCATCTGAAAGGTCATCTGTTCTTTCCTAGTTCCTGATGCTGGGAAAGATCGAGGGCACAAGGAGAAGAGGGTGTCGGAGGATTGAGATGGCTGGATGGCATCACCAATGCAATGAACGTGGACTTGGGCAAACTCTGGGAGATAGTTAGGGACAGAGAGGCCTGGAATGCTGCAGTCCATGGGGTTGCAAAGAGCCAGATATGACTGGGTAACTGAACAACAAGAAGAATATAACATTATGAATATGAAATTGCTACTGTTGCTCCCAGACTTGTGCCTGTCTGGGGAGCCAGGGCTGGGGAAATGCAGGCTGTAGGTCTGTGTAGTACACAACAGTCAGGTAGCCTGGCTGGAAGTGAGGTAGTGGAGAGTACTGTGGCTGAAGGCCTTTCTGAGAGCAGCTGATGTGATGGAGGTAAAGGAGGCCCTTCTGGAAGAAAGGCTCCTCCTGCTTGTGATGGGGTGAAAGGCTGTCGGCGTGGATGCTGAACCCCTGCAAAGCTAACTCAGCACTCTGTCCAGGATGAAGGAAAGGGGAGGATACCTGCTGTTCCTTCTGCTTCTCCTCCCAGATTTCTCTGACCAACATCTTTCTCCCCTGGCTCCCCCTGAGCTACAAGCTCCCCTTTCCGTGAAATCTGTAATAGTTTTAAACTGAGCTTATGGCTCTCACCATGGAGTCTCAAGAGTAAACACATGGACTTCCCTCGTGGTCCAGGGGCTAAGATGCTGTGCTCCCATTCAGGGGGTCCAAGTTCAATCCCTGCTCAGGGAACCAGATCCCACATGCTACAACTAAGAGTTCAAAGATCCTGCATGCCACAACTAAGACCCAGCTCAGCCAAATAAATAAATAAAAAGAAATACTAAGACAAAGGAAGAAGGAAGCGGCAACCCACTCCAGTATTCTTGCCTGGAGAATTCCATGTACAGAGGAGCCTGGTGGGCTACAGTCCATGGGGTCACAAAGAGTCGGACATGACTGAGTGACTCACTTTCACTTTCTTTTCATTAAGACAAAAAGATATTCCCGGGGCCTCCCTGGCAGGCCATGGTTGAGACTCCACGTTTCCATGGTAGTGGGGTGTGGGCTCGATCCCTGGTCAGGAAACCAAGATCCTGCTTGCTGCAGGGTCTGAGCTCCCCCGACCCCAAAATAAACAGTAAAAATAACATTATCTTCCCAGGAAGTTCTCCCACTCCTATATCTGGAATGGCGTGAAGAACAGCCAGTATGCAGTAAGTGTTGAGAAGAAGGTTGATTTGATATCTAGAAGGATGAATAGGTGGACATCCTTAGAAGATTCTTATTTAGTGAGAGGATCAGACCTTGCCTTCCAGTTTCTCCTGTGTTTGGCTTTTCCTCTTTCGCTGGGATAGATTATGAGCAGGGGGTCTGCCTGACATTGTTGACACCTCGAGCCTGGCAGAGGGCTCCGCAGGAGCTGAGTGGGCTGCTGTAGACAAGGCTGTGGCATTGGGAAGGTGGCAGCCTGCGTGCTCGAGCAAAAGACAGTATTACGGAAGGCAGCTGATGGCCGAAGAGGTGGGCACATCCTGGCCACCTCTGTGGCCCGAGGCAGAGGCAGGTCGAGGAGCCTCCCCCACCACGTATTTCTGCTCCTCCCAGCCTCCATCCGCATCCAGCTCCCATGAGCGCTTTATTCAGGCCCCAGAGGCTCCCTTTTCCCCATTTGGAAGCACTGAGTGTGGAGGGTGAGGGGCCAAGTGAGTGCCAAATGTTGGGGCTCAGGGACCCCAGTAAGATGTTTCCCAACTGATTCTCCAGGCCCGCAAACAGATGGGTTCCCTGAGGGCCCTGCTTCATGTCTAGGGGGAGGCAGTGCCCAGGACTGGTTGAATTCCAGTGAGAATGTTGCCGGCGCTGATTTGCGGTTTGACAGTCAAAAATAATCCAAGCATTGCTTTGCATGTGATTTATACAAGTGTCTTAATTGGCATCTTGATTATATGATTGCGTGAAGTGCTGTTTTCAAGAAGGTGTATCTCTAAATAGAAAAAAGAAGAAATATACAGCTGCGACGTGAACATAAAGCTCCCTGTGAGCTATGCTTTCCCCCTCAGCTTTTTTTGCACTGACACCACATTTTCTGACTTCTCCCCCAGTGCTGGACCTTTAGTAGGAAACATTTCCCCCAACTTCATAAGTCTTCCCTGCAGACACAGCACTAGGTTTGCAGTTTCTCTCTGAATCTGCTGCATTTTTCTGTGCTGCACCATCTCAGAAATGTGGCCTCTCCTAGCCTGATTACAGCTAATTATTTTAGAAATACATTTAAAAGGCAAGTTATCTTAACTTTATGACTAATCCGATGGAGAAGATCTAAGGAAAACCTGAAAATCATAAAATGTTCCAGAACATTATATTTTATGCAGTCCAGAATGTGACACATGGGGTCTTTAATAATTCACTGCTTGTTAACATTAAACAACTGTTAACATGCTCAAATAATTAGTTATGCTTGCTTGACATGTTTGCATCTTTAATAATTGATGCATTTATCTTAATTACTAACAGTATTATGATCGTAATATGCATCTTTTTTCTATCTTAAAATTTTAACAAAAACTGACTTTTTGCCAAAAATGATTATGCTCTAAGTTTTAATTACTCATTGTAATTAAATTGCAAGCTGCAGTATTTTACTAAAATATCTTTCACAAAAATATTTAATGGAAAAGAGGTGATTTGTTGTTTATGCAGCCAAGTTAGTAAATATTTCATAAGTTTGATATTACCCTTTCAGCGTGGATATAAAATAACATAGCTTTCAAGATATGAGTCAATTTAAAAGTCCTCCAGAGCTGAAAATTTTTCTACCATTTCTACCCAAAATGTTATTCCCCCTCCCTCTCGCCTTATACCGCTCTTTGTGTGTGAGACCAAGATTTTGTTAGCCAGCCAGGCATAGCTGAATCGCAACATCTATTACAGGAGGTGGTGTTGATTGGAAATCAATGGAAGGGTGAAGTCCACACTTTTACTCCATCTCCTCCCTCCAGCCCAGTTTCACTGTGCAAGTGAGCCCTGAAAACACCATTGGGGTGACATTTTTATTAAAAGAGTCATGTGTGGGGAGGCAGACAGGCTTCCCACTGGCCAGGCTTTGTTAAGCTGCCACACACCCTGATGGAAGGTTATTAATTGACTCAGAAATATTTATGACTGTAGAAAACATTAACCACAGGAAAGTTCTGGAAGATAATGAGAAATAACTGCCTCATTTACTGATGAGAAAATTAAGACTTATAAGCCTTTGGCCCAAGTGTACACAAAGTGATCAAGGTAGGAAGGAGCACAGACCTTCAGATGGTAAGACCAGAGATCTGTCTGTCAAATCTGGGAACTTTCCCTTTGACCTGTGAGGTGTCCTTTGGAGTTCTTCAGGGCTTCTGTCCTCAGCAAAGCACTGTTATTACAACTGTCCAGTTAGGTGGCAGGCAGGGTCATGGGTCATGACAGATCATTCCTAGAATTTCTGGGTCCATACTAGGATCCCATTCATTTGGACTCATCCTATACTTTCTTTGCCCTGGGATTCTTCTAGGCTGGTTGTTGATGTCCAGTTACTCGGTCGTGCCCAACTGTTTGCAACCCTGCAAACCATAGCACACCAGGCTTCCCTGTCCTTCACCATCTCCCAGAGCTTGCTCAAACTCATGTTCATTGAGTTGGTGACGCCATCCAACCATCTGATCTTCTGTCACCCCCTTCTCCTCCTGCCCTCAATCTTTCCCAGCATCAGGGTCTTTTTCAATGAGTCAGCTCTTTGCATCAGATGGCCAAAGTACTGGAACTTCAGCTTCAGTATCAGTCTTTCCAATGAATATTCAGGGTTGATTTCCTTTAGGATTGACTAGTTTGATCTCCTTGCAGTCCAAGGAACTCTTGAGAGTCTTCTCTGGTATCCAGGGTGGAGGTATCAGCAAGTGAAGTAGTTGGGGTTTGGGAGAAACCCTAAATTCCCTTTGTGGTTTTGTTCTCTGCTGTGAGTCATCAGAGGTTTTCAGGATGCAAATCAAGAAGTTAATGGGTCTCCTTGAAAATGACAAGCAGATCCTGAGAAAATCTGAATTTGGGCAGAGAGAGGCCTGGCCAGCTGAGGACCTAGACTCATCCCACACATCTCAGCATCCTGACCACATAAATGATTTTCTTTGTCAGTAAAGCTGTCTGACTTCTTGGAGACCTGAGAAAGGGCCAGGGCCAGGGATTTCTACAATGCCAGCTAATATGAGGAGATAGTGCCTCACCATTAAATTCATCAGTTAAGATGTATTGAGTTTCAAGTAGCAGAAAATTTTGACTCACACTGGCTTTAAAATGTAGAAATTCATTATTTTATGAAACAGAGTCCAGAGCTGCTAGTGGTGGGGTGGGACCCTCCATTCATAGTATAATAATGGAGTCAAGAACACTGGTTCTTTCCGTCTCTATACTTTGCCACCCCCAGGAGTCACTTCATTATAAGCCTAGGCCCCTTGGGTCACAAGATGGCTGTAGGGGTCACATCAGACACAGCAGGAAGGAAGAAGGATGGGCCCATCTCTCCCTGTGCCTTCCTCGTAGGAATGAGAACACCTTCCTAGAAGGTCCTGCAAGTTTCCATTCAGCTCTCACTGGCAGGGGTGGGGTCTGATGCTGCCTCCTGAATCGGTCACTGGTGAGCAGGATGTAATGACTAGGATTGACTCAGACTTGTCACCAGAGGTGGACTAGGAACTGGAAAATCAATCATTGTATTCAACACACTCCCCCAAGTCAAGCCTCCCATATTCAGCAGTCACGTGCTGAGAATAGTCTCCCTGCTTGTCATTCAAAGCCAGAAAAAATAAATAGACACAGACTCTGCCCTAAGACAGAGAAGGCAATTGTACCCCACTCCAGTACTCTTGCCTGGCAAATCCCATGGATGGAGGAGCCTGGTAGGCTGCAGTCCATGGAGTCGCTAAGAGTCAGACACGACTGAGCCACTTCACTTTCACTTTTCACTTTCATGCATTGGAGAAGGAAATGGCAACCCACTCCAGTGTTCTTGCCTGGAGAATCCCAGGGAGAGAGGAGCCTGGTGGGCTGCCGTCTATGGGGTCGCACAGAGTTGGACACGACTGAAGCGACTTAGCAGCAGCTGCCCTAAGAGGGTTTCAGATAATAGAGAAATGAGACATGTCCATAGGAAAAAAAAAAGCTAATGGAAGCCAACTTCAATTGTTTAGAAGAGTAACTAACAAATGCTTGGCTCAGCACAATTCACCAGGAATTTTCTAAACATCTTCTCCGTGTATAGGATATAGTTTAGGTGTTATTGAGGAGACAAAAGAACATAAAAAATGCAATCTTCCTGTTAAGGGGCTTAGTTAAGGAGACAGGATATGCAGAGAAGGGGGCTGTGTTTGTCTTCACCTGACTCTGAACAGAGGTAGGGAGGGCTCTTGGCTAGTATAAAGGAGTATTTATGGAGAGTCATTTCAAAGCTTCTGTTGGGCCTTTGCATGGCTGAGAAAGAGGCCGTTAAGAGGTGTCTATCAGTTGAGAAAGCTTTTCACTCTAAGTAACAGAGAACCAGATTAACTGTGCTTGAACATCAAGGACATTTATTGTTAAGAAGTCTGGAGGTTGGCAGTCAGCTCAGCAATGTAATCAAGGTTTCAGGATTTTTCCATCTTTCCATTCTCTCACCTTTAACTTGTGGGATTTTCATAAGTGCTTTTGCTTCATGAAGACACAATGGCCATTGTAGCTCTAGGCATCAAATCTGTGTTCAAAGCAGGAAGAAGGAGGAAGGACCCACAAGCACACTCTCCTTTTGTACCTGTGGTTTTTATCAGGAGCACAGTGTCATTCTCAGACGTTCTCCAGGAGACCTCCCTCATATCTCACTGGTTAGAGCTGGGCCTCCCAGGCACCCCCTGTGCAAGGAGCCTGGAAATTCATAGTGAGAGAAGAAAAGAAAAAGGGGGCTAAAAAGACTGGAGTTCTGCTTCCCAGTAATGCCTGCCATAGGGTGTGTGGCTCAGCAATGTATCTTTGTCTTATTTCTGGCAGGAAGGCCAGCAGGGCCCAGAATGGGAACAGAAAGATGAAGGGAGGGACCAGAAGTACCATTCAAGGTGTTGTGAGTTGCTAACTTCACTGCAGGAAAGTTTCTGTGTAAATAAATGATGGAGCAGTTGGGAAATTTTTTCTTCTTTATAGTCTAGATGGCACTGCCTTGAGAATGAATATTGGTTTTGGTTAAGTGTGTGTGTGCGTGTGTGTGTGTGTATGTGTGTGAGTGTGTGTTTGACTCAATCTATTGGAGAACTGGAAGAATCAAAATGAAAACAGAACAAAACACAAAACATAACAACAAATACCTTGAATTTCTGGCTCTGGGATTTGTTTACCTGGATGGCTTTGGGAAACCTGGTGCTGTACCTGCTTTCCATCAGCATCCCTCTACTTGTTGCATGTATAGGGAAAAGTATGTGATTCCACAGTAAAGAATCTGGCTGCAATGTGGGAGACCTGGTTTCAGTCCCTGGGTTGGGAAGATGCCCTGGAGGCGGGGCAGGGCAATCCACTCCAGTGTTCTTGCCTGGAGAATCCCCATGGACAGAGAAGCCTGGTGGGCTACAGTCCATGGGGTCACAAAGAGTTGGACATGACTGAGCGAATAAGCACAGCACAGCACACATGTGATTCCACAAAACAGCCGGGGGATGGGTAAAGTGGGGGTGGGGGCTTAATCTAAAGCCCTCTCTTTTAATAGAACATCATAGAGAAAGTTCAGCATTGACCTAAAGTAAGGCTGGTGCTCAGCCCACACAAGTGACATGGCATTTATAACATCCCTGATCAGTGGTTTTGGGAAATTATTCTAATCAGTGAAAACTTTAAGGAAGGATTCCACAAGCAATCCCATAAGGTAAGATGGCTTTGGGCAGAGCTGCTCTGGTTGAGACAGGGGGAGCATATCTTGCACCCCCACCCCACCCCAGCCTCTCTTTTCACTGCTTCCTTGGAGAACTGCTTAGGAACGGTTTTCAGAAGCAGGTCCTGAGCCCAAGGTTTGTGTGCATGGATTTGGTAAGGCAGTGGTTCCAGCGGAACTGGGAAGGCAGGAGGAGAAACAGTAGGGAGGAGGAAGAGGCTGGGCACAGGTGGAGTGCCCTGCAAAGTCTCACCGAGGGTGGGCATGCTTGATCTCAGAGGCCACTCTGGAGGGTTAGTTAAGAGTAAGAACTTTCAATCCTAGCAAAGGGGCTGTGGCTTTCCCATCTCTCAGCTTTGGGTTAAGGGTGATGCACTCCCTCACCCTGTCTTAGTGAAAATTCCTGGGCATTTCATACTTAAAGGGAACAACAGAGCAAGGCTCTAGTCTCCCAGGGCAGACCTCCCCAAATGACAGCTGCAGGGGTCTGGGCGGAACAGTGAAACTCTGCCTTTGTGGGAAATGAGACTGAACCTGGCGAGGGGAGAACCCAGGGCAGGGAGAACTCCCGGAGCCAAGCGCATGGGCTACCTCTCTGGGGAGACCACCAGCCTCTTTCCATGAACCTCATCTCAGGGAGCTGCAGAGAAATCAGAAGCTCCTGGTGAGGGAAGGGAGGGAAGGGAGAACAGAGTCTATGGCCCGAAGAGCACTTTTCCATGGATGTGTTTTTCTTTCAGACTTTATAGTTAATTTATTTATCTGACCACTCGGGAAGGGAAGAAAAGTACCATTTTATGAGTCCAGTATAGAATCAAAACAATAGCACATTTAGGTGCCTTAATTTTTCTGTTCCCAGAGATTTATTTCAGTTTATTGTATTTGACAGCAGTCAACAAACAACAAATAGCGGGCTGAGCGCAGCTCTCTCAAGTACATAATGGTCTGTATTCTTTGCACAGAGGGCAGAGATTTTTTTTTTAACCACACACATCACTTGGAACTTGCTGCATTGATCCTGAAAAGTAACCTACAGAACTTCATCCTCCCGGCAGGAGCCGGCAAAACACATCCGGCAGATGGATGCACGTGGGGCCACGTGAGAGTGAGGAGGAGGGCGCTGATACTGAGTGAGGGTGTGGGACCTAGTTTCAGGGCTTGGGTGGGTGCAGAGCGTGGCGTGCGTGCAGGAGCCTGTGGCACGATCGTGATCGAGCGTATGCGCTGGGGGCAGCGGGAAGTGGCGTGCAGCATGCAGGTAACCTTTCTGGGAAGCTCCTGAGAATGTGCAACACTGGAGAGAAAATCTTTATCTTTGGGGCAGTCCCGGCACCCTGAATCTGTTAAAGCTTAGGTCAGTGTTGAAAGAGGGTTCTGGCCTTACAGGAGTGGTCACCGGGGCCACAATCTGGGTAATCATTTTTCCCCGGCAGTTTCACCCGGAATTCTCACGGAGGCGGTATCTACTTCCGGGTTTTGTTTGCTTGTGTTCACTGGATTCCAGTCCCCATCTCACATCTCTCTTGTTTGTCTTAGCGAGCTCCCAGGGTGCCAGCGTCTCTGGTGGGTTGCTGTACCCCCTCCCCGCAATGCTCACTGCTGTTGTCGCTTGGCCCCCCAGCCTGATGTCTACTCTGCCCACTGAATCCCCTGGAAGCTCAGAGACCACCTCCCTCCCAGGGCTGACACTGTGCTGGCCACCAGGCAGGAACATGAAGTGGGCCCTTTTATTGGTTATCTCTAACACAGCTAAGGTCAGGCTACGACCCTGGAAAGACTTTATTGAAGGCTTGGTCTAGATGAGGCTACCCATGTAGCCCACAGGCCCAGGCCAGCCTCATGAGGTGTGCTCAGGGCCCTGTCCAGCAATTAACTCCTTGCCAGTGAGCCCCGATTTGCAAGGGGCTGACCTATCCTTGGAAAGACAGAGTCCACACACATGCCTCCATTGCCCTGGACCCAATCCAGCCTGGGAAGAGCCCTGGAGAAGGAAACAGTCCTTAGCCTGAGGCCGGTCTTGTTAGTTACTCTTCCTTGAGTCCCTCTGCTCTGATGATTGACAGTCGATGAGTCCAATTATTTCAGGAGGAACTTTCCCACCTCCACCCTCCTTGATTATGGTCACTGGGAGATCAGTTGGAGGAGAAGAGTAGAGTCCTTGGAATTGTTTGAACTAACCTTCCCACACTGAGGCATCAGTAGCACAGAACAGGATGATCTGCACTCCCTCTGACTGGTCACAGGGAGTCTCTATGGCTGTCTCCTTCCTGCAAGTGGACGGCACTCGATTATGACCCAGAGTGACTGCTTATCCCCAACATACCACCATTTGTAGGTACCCTGCTCTCTCAATCCAGAAATATAAAAGCTACTCCCCACTTCCCACCGACCCCTCCCCCTCTCCCCCCCAAGTACAACTCCATGTGAGATCCAGTGCTGGATCAATCTCGAATGTCAATTTACTTCCCCCATCCAAACCCTGGTTCCTGAATTCAGGGCACATTGGGAGAGTAAGTGCTTTTCATTCACACCCTGCGGGGCTGTTCAGGTGGATTCACCAAAAAGATGGAACAGTCTTCTCTAAAGACATTTTTAAGTTTTCACCTCCTTTGAGAGATAAACCTTGAGGAAATAATGACAGAGCATTTATTTCAAGGTTTGTTTTTCCCATGGAAATGAAAACAAACTTTATACATCTCATCCTGGGAACCAAGTGACGTTTGAACTGATTCAGACAGGAATTCAGTTAGATAAAGGGTGTTGAGCAGCTGTAGTGGGTGGGCACCATGCAAAGCTCTTGTGGTGACATAAAAGTTTTGGGCAGGGTCCTGGCCCCCCCGGGGGGTTCACGGTGTCCAGAAAGACACAGGAGCATCCTCAGAGGCCTCATGGTGAGAAGCCCAAGACAGAAGCCAGCCCCGGAGTCCCCAGGAGTGGAAGGGAGCTTCTCCAAAGGCTCTGATCCTCATCATGCTCAATACTTTGGGAGAAAGAGGTGGGAAACACGTTGGTTGGGGCAAATCTGAGAAGCTAAAGAGGATCTCTGAGTCTAGTTGGGACCAACACACCACTAGTATACTGGAGCCAGGAGACCTGATTTATCTGTGGGGATATCTGTGGGGGTGAAGAAGGCTCTGAACACTGATTCCACTTTTTCATCTTAAAGCAAATACATAGAAAAGGCCAGAACCTGGGGAACAAGGTGGGACTCCTTTACTTTCTGCATTTAAAAGTGGGAACAGCCCCTTGGACTCAGACACGGGGGCTTTACAGAGTAGTGCAGCCTTCCCAGCAACAGCGAGGATGCAGAGGGATCCCTTAAACCTGCACCTGCCATTTGATTTGTGCAGGGTCCCATGTGCTGGGGCTTCACAGTCTGCTTTCCACACCTGCCAAGGTCTCATGACCTTCTAAGTGACGATCCAGCTCCTGCAGGATGATCAAGCAACTGGGACAGGTCTCTCCACAGGCCCTCTATCTGTGGACATTGCCCTGTGCCAGATCAGGACAGTGATGAGCAGGTCAACAGAAAGAAATGGGCCGCGCTGCAACTGGTCCTGGAAACCACGTAAGCCTCACTGATATGGCTGGAGCCTCACCTGTGTGCTGGAGCCTGTGGACCTGATTTATCCAGGGAGAACACGTGGAAACACTGTTATATTTACTGTTGTTAGTTGCTCAGTCGTGTCTGACTCTTTGCAACATGGATGTACCCCACCAGGCTCCTCTGTCCATGGGATTCTCCAGGCAAGAATACTGGAGTGGGTTGCCATTCCCTTCTCCAGGGGAACTTCCTGACCCAGGGATTGAACCTGGGTCTCCTGCACTGCAGGAAGATTCTTTACCATCTGAACCACCAGAGAAGCCCATTAGATTTACTAGAGCAGGGAAATAAATTCATGGCTTCATTTTGCTAAGTGTCAAAACCCCAGCAAACAGTCTCTCCCCTCCTGGGTTCTCTCCCTGTATTTCATTGGGAAAGGCGCTGAGGGCTAGGCTGTGACTAATGCCTGCAGAGGGGCCGTGGGGAGAATGGGGCTTAACTAAGGCTGCATGTCAGGCCCAGGCTGACCACCACCACCACTTCATCTTGGCCTGACCCCTTCTCCCACCACACACCAGGGACTACAGTCATGGATTGGGGTCTCATAGCACACGCTATTCAAGCTTCAGAACAAGGCCACTGGCCTCTGTGTTCCTACAGAGAAGCCAGCGTGCATGAGACCTTTACAGACAAGTCTCTCTGTCCCAAACAGGCCAGAATGAATGGTGCAGGTGAGTTTGGAAGCTGGAAACCAATACTCCATCCTAGCTTCTTCAGGGATCCTGTGGACCAGAGCTAGTCCCAGACTCAGAAGCCTTAGGGTGATGGGACACAGGGAGCACTGCATGAGGTGGGCACATGAGGTGGTCTCCGCCCAGTCACCTTGGGGAACCCAGGAAACTCATGGAGTCACACACTGAGGCAGGTAACTCTCCTCATGTGCCAAGCCGCCCTGCATTCTTCTCTGACATGCAGACCCTAGAGGGAAAGTGGACAGAGAAGAGCCAGTTTCTTCCGCTGTCTGAATGCCCGCAGCCTGATGCCTTTGGGACCCAGCAGTGTCTCCTTGCAGACTGGCCATCACAACATGGGTGACCTGGAAGACACGCTGGGCTTCCAGCCCATCTCAAGGAGGGGAATCTGAACTCCAAAGTCAGAGACTGCCAGGAAGGAAACATTTGTCTGTCATCTCAATAGGGAGGCTGAAGGCTGTGCCCTGGAGGTGCTCGGTGGACAGGCTTCCACGACTGCTCTGGGTCTGGCGATCATGGAACCTGAGACACTTAGATGTAGCTTTAATGGTCTCCCCTAACTCATGGGCTGCCTTCATGCACTTAGAAAGAGAACCTTCCTTCTCACGACACATCCATTTATTCAGAATTAGCATGTAAAACCCTAAATTAGACATCCTGCACTTGGGTTCTGACACAGCCGTTACTTTTAATGCTGAAAGAGTTGAGTTAATTTTAAATTACTGAGGCCCAGCACCTGAGTGGAGCTAGCATCCTCCAACAGACTGGGCATCCATGGGCTCCACTAATGCAGGAACACAAACTGGATTAAAATCCATTTCTCCTCTGGCCAGATGCATATATATGATGGTGTCGAGAGAGACTGGTGCTATCGTGAATTCTGCCAGAACTGGTTTCTGGCAGAAACAGGCCAGGCAACCAGAAGGATGAGTTTCAGGTGAAATCTCTCCACACGACCCAGGGATGACTCATAGGACCTTAGTCTCTGTTTGCCAATCATGGTACTGGGCACAGATGCCACATCCTCAAGGAGCTCTGAGTGGCAGACGAGCAAGACAAATGAAGATCGTGTTACAGGTAAGCAGGAACAGAAGCCAGTCCCTTTGCTTGTGTTCTCAAGGCCTCCTGCCTGGGTTTCCACCTGTCCACGAGCAGGACGTCAGGCAGTTGTTCATGGACATCAGAGTGGCTTCCTGCATCTGCCGAGGCAACCTCAACGTTATATGTGTGCAGTACCTCTAAAGGGTGGTCATTGGTATGCTTCTTCCTGTGACCTGAGGTGTCTACCACCTCAGTATCCTGGGTGCCCGCTGTCTCTTCTGCTAGATTGCTTTAAGATCAAACTTGCAGCCGTAGGATAGAAATTGGCAGAAATATACAGAATTGGCCAAGCAGAACAGGTGAGCTGGATCTACCTGCCAGGGCTCTAGGGCCAGCAGAGTCCCAACCCTCCTCTCTGCATGTGCGGGGCCCATTCCCGAAGCTCCCACACTCTGCCTGGACAGCGATGCTCCCAGGAGACCCCTCACCTCTCCCAGGACCCCCTACCTCTGCTGCTTCCCCACCTTGGCCAGGGCAGCGACACTCCTAAGTTACCTTCCCAGGCTGTCCCCAGTGTCATTTAAGGTGGCATGTATGACCACTCTGACCAGATGCTGAATAGTTCTGAACTTGCAGATAATCAGATCATTGACATGAATTGCTAATGTTCTTGTGTGCAGACATTTGAGCATCTCTCTGAGCAAATCTAACAAACATGCTGATGAGATCAGTGGGGCTGCCAAAGTATCATCGGCAGTTTGATTTCCAGCCATTTTCATGCTTTTTGCAGACCTTACACTCTCCTAACTAGAGCTTCTCTGGCCAGAATGGAGAGGACAGAGTTTGAGAACTGTGCCATGGGTGAGAGCAGTGTTTGCCCTCTGAGAACTGGGGACCTCTGGATGAGAGCCCCAGGGTTGCCATCTACCCTGGAGTCTGGGTCCTTACAACTCAGGGCTTCTGATAATTGTGGAGATGTGTGCTGGGATCAGCATTCAGCAGACTGCCTGGAGCGGCGCTGAGCCTCATAGGAGCCTAACTTGATCAACTTTCAGCCTGAGCTTGAACTAAATCCAATAGAGATTGGGTTGGAGCAAGAGACAGCTGGCTGCCTGGGGCCTCTGGGCTGCAGCCGCTGGGGGTGGCCAACCAGGAACATTTGAGAGGCAAAGCCCCGTCTCACCCCCTCACCCTGGCGTGAAATGCAAAACTGACAGCACACAGCAAAGACTCCTGTGGGTCTCTGCTCCTGACCTTGGTGACGGGAAAAAGCCAAGTTTCCCACTGTGCCTGTCCCAAGAAGACCGCAGCCCAGCTCAGCCCGGACTCCAAAGGCCGCCTGGCCGCCTCGTGCCTGCAAAGGACTCCCATTCATCTGCCGGGAAACAGGCGGCGGCACCGAGGAGTGTCGTGTTCAGTTTTAAAATGCCACAAATAACAGATTTATAGATTTTTCTAAATACATTATTTTAGCTTGACAGCATTAATCATTCATGCTTCCTTCTTTCATTTTTCTACCTGCAATGGATTATTGAAACAGAAAATAACAACGAGAAAGGCTAGCAGCAGTATCAAAATGTCAAGTTTGTACTTACAGTTGTATGGGCCCAGACAGGGTCAAGAGCCCCAATTATTTGTGTATGTACACAGTGGTACGACACGAAAGGTTATGTCACCTGAAGCTATTTTCCTGCAGATTTAAATAGGACTGATATTCAACTGTACAGTGAGCTGCTGACATGGAACAGAGAATTGTAAAAGACTGCAAACTCTGGTGTCAGAACCTAAAATATGAATGGGGTGATTGCAAGGTGTAGCTGTGGGCAACACCACACGTCGTGGTGCGAATCCGCTCAATTACTTTGGGTTCTTCTAACCTGCCTTTTTCATTTTCACATCAAGCAAAGAGTGAAATCACAGGGCCAGGCTGAGAGTAAAACAGCCAGGCCTGCCTACTCGCCAAGGTGCCTTCTAGAGACCAAGACAGTGCTCACTAATGAAGCTGGCTCACCAAGGAGTATAGATGGATGCATCTGTGAGTCTTCAAGGGTCATGGATGCGTGGTGGCTGATGAAGTGGGGTGCATGGGATGAGGAAGGCCTATATGCATCATTAATGATTTCTCCTGTTTAGAATATAGTCCATGACATGGATAGACTTGTAGAAACAATTTGCTATTTGGTCAATAAATGCAGAGTTGAATTTTTATTTTTTTTATTTTTTCATCAGTGAATTACAACTCTGCCTTGCTTGTAGGTTTTCAATGGATATTTGTGGTCAATAGATGAATGGAATTGTACATAGAAATAATAGAGTAGATTTTGCCAATCTTTTTACAAACAACTCACATCTCCTTTGATCCCCTCCACCACCCAACAAGATATGTTCTAGCCACAAATAAACAACAACAACAAAACTAGGTCAAGGTTTGGAGGTCAAGCAATTTTTGAGTCATTGATGTTGTTCAGTCACCAAGTTGTGTCTGACTCTGTGATCCTGTGGATGGCAGCATGCCAGGCTCTCCTGTCCTTCACTATCTCCTGGAGTTTGCTCAGATTCATGTCCATTGAGTGGGTAGTGCTATCTAGCCATCTCATCCTCTGCCACCTTCTTCTTCTTTTGCCTTCAATCTTTCCCAGCAACAAGGACTTTTCCAATGAGTTGGCTGTTTGCATCAGGTGGCTAAAGTATTAGAGCTTCAGCTTCACATCAGTCCTTTCTATGAACATTCAGGGTTTATTTCCTTTAGGACTGACTGGTTTGATCCCCTTGTAGTCCAAGGGACTCTCAAGAGTCTTCTCCAGCACCACAATTCAAAAGCATCAGTTCTTTGGTGCTCAGCCTTCTTTATAGTACATGACTACTGGAAAAACCATAGCTTTGACTATATGGGCCTTTGCTGGTAAAGTGATGTCTTTGCTTATTAATATGCTGTCATAGCTTTTCTTCCAAGGAGCAAGCATTTTTTTAAAATTTCATTGCTGCAGTCATGGTCCTCAGTGATTTCAGAGCCCAAGGAAACAAAATCTGTCACTACTTGCCCTTTTCCCCCTTTCTATTTGAAATGATGGGAGCGGATGCCACGATTGTAGTATTTTTAATATTGAAGTTCAAGCCAGTTTTTCCACTCACTTTCACCCTCATCAAGGTGCTTTTTAGTTTCTCTTCATTTTCAGTCCTTAGAGTGGCATCATCTGCATATCTGGGGTTATTTTAAGGATTGTTTTTTAAGAGTCACTCAGTTATTAATTATTAGAGAGGCCTCAGCCCCTTGTTCAGATTTCTTTATCTTATGTGCTGTGGGTCAACTGTGAGGCTGCCTCGCTGCCTCGCCTCAAGAAGTGGGGGAAACTGATAGCATAACTGGGAGTGGAATTGGCCTATATTCTGTTCCTAGTTTGAGGCCTTTGAGAAGCAACTGGCTGGATGGAGTTTATGGATGAAGAGGAGGCCTTTGAAGGCAGTCATTCTCAAAGCCAATACATTTTGTGTTGCCACAAAAATGCCACCTGTAGACAGACAGGGATACAGAGAAGCATCTTTTAAACCTTAGTCAGTCTAGTAATTCCTTACTGGGGCACCATCCTGCCTCTCCACATTTACTGCATATCCTCAGTATATTCTCCTCCTCTAGCCATGCTGCTCTCCATCCATGCTTGGGGATATGCCCCATATGTTCGCTAGTTCTATCCCTACTGCCCTGGGTGGCTTTCCTCTCCACTTTAACCCCTTTTGTTCCCGCTATCAAATCTTTGCTCTCATTCCTGGCCCTGTTCAAGGCTCCACTTCTTTCAGGAATTATTATCAGGCAATTTGTCTTGTATTAGGACTACTGGAAGAAACCAAGTTTGAGTCCTGTGGACTTAAGCAGAAAGTAAAACTTACACAGGAGTAGGACATGTAGTTATTGCTAGGAAACAAAGGGAAAAGGTATTTTCAGCCCTCATCATGTGATCTATTGAGTGGGAAACGTGAAGGGGTACACTATATTATATCCACACAAGGAAGGAAGGGCTGATGATGCTACAGCAGGGATGGGCCTTGAAATCAGTGTGTTAAGTGAAAGAAGCCAGTCACAAAATACTTCACATTATATGACTCCATTTATGTGAAATGTCCAGAGTAGGCAAATCTATGGAGACACAAAGTAGATGAGTGATTGCTAAGGTCTGGACGAAGAAGAGGGGATGGAGGGTGGGTGACTGCTGATGGGTGTGATGGTTTTCGGGATGATGGAAATATTCTGAAATCGGTGGTGATTGTTAATTTTAAATGTATTAATACTAAGAATCACTGAACTGTGCACTTTAAAAGGGTATATTTTATATGATATGTGAACTATAGATTAAAAAAGAATGATGGGAACTGGGACAAGATGCTCTCAGGAGTATCTCCTCACTCCCCTTATCCCTCATCTGTTTCCTTCTCTCTTGGTGAACAGCTTGCTTGCTTTTTTTGCTCCCCAATCCACATGGGAGAAAATAGCCTCCCACAGCTCCTGAATTTATATTTTCTTTGCACAAGAGACCAATCAGAAGGAGGCTAGGATCTCTTAGTCCCAATTCCAAATTTTCAGGAAAGGAGCTAATTGGCCTGGATTGGGAATGGGAAGGAAGGTTAGGTAGTCTGTCTTCTCATATGGCGTGAGAAGAGAAGGAGCTTCCAGAAAAGGAAGTGGGGAGAGCAGGCCATCCAATGTGGACCACCCACCACCACCTTGATCCTCTAATGAACCTCTAAGGTATCCAGATCTGCTGTGTAGATAGATGTAGACATAGATAAACATGTGTTTCTCTTAATACCCCTGTGTTATTTAGCTACACTTTTCTACCTGACACTTCTTAACTCTGTCTTTCCCTGTTTTTTGTTTGTTTTTCTTTATCTTTTTCTTTTTTTGCTGTGAGTCGTATCTTCTCAATTATATTAAAATTTTATGAGATCTACAGCCCATTGTCTCCTTTCACCCCTCCCTGTATCTTTTATCTCTCATCTAGGACTTTAGATATAGCCCTTGAGGTTGTCACTAGAATTCAAGGTGGGGAGTGTTCCATTGGCCATGGTTCCAGATTATGCTATTTTAAAGACTCTCTTTAAGAATACATTTTGCCTACAAAAATTGGGTTGGAAATAACTACTTACAGAGGAGAAAATAAATCATAAAAAATCCATACACACCGAGGAAACCAGAATTGACAGAGACACGTGTACCCCAATGTTCATTGCAGCACTGTTTATAATAGCCAGGACATGGAAGCAACCTAGATGTCCATCAGCGGATGAATGGATAAGAAAGCTGTGGTACATATACACAATGGAATATTACTCAGCCATTAAAAAGGATACATTTGAATCAGTTCTAATGAGGTGAATGAAACTGGAGCGTATTATACAGAGTGAAGGAAGCCAGAAAGAAAAACACCAATACAGTATACTAACGCATATATATGGAATTTAGAAAGATGGTAATGATAACCCTGTATGCGAGACAGCAAAAGAGACACAGATGTATAGAACAGTCTTCTGGACTCTGTGGGAGAGGGCAAGGGCAGGATGATTGGGGAGAATGGCATTGAAACATGTATAACATCATATAAGAAACTAATCGCCAGTCCAGGTTTGATGCAGGATACAGGATGCTTGGGGCTGGTGTACTGGGATAACCCAGAGGGATGGTACAGGGAGGGAGGGTGGAGGGGTGTTCAGGATGGGGAACACGTGTACACCCGTGGCGGAGTCATGTCAATGTATGGCAAAACCAGTACAATATTGTAAAGTAAAAACTAAGTAAATAAAAAGCTGACAGATATCACAAATATTTCAGAAAATAGTGTATTTTATTAATTAACATTCTGACACAATCTTCTAGTTCATTTTTTTCCCACAATTTTTTTTGGTCTATGTTCTCTTTGATCAACATTTTTATAATGTCACCTTTTATAGTGGAAATAGAAAGATCCTTCTAGCATGCATAAAGCATGTACATTCACAATCAGATGGATTTGCTGACTGACATGATCCTGCAGATTCATGCCTTACAAACACAAGGATTCTCATACATTTTGCTTTTCTTATGCTTCATCAAAAAGGAAAAGGAAGTATGGTGTGTTTATAATAGTATGCTGCTGCTGCTGCTAAGTTGCTTCCGTCATGTTCGACTCTGTGCGACCCCACAGACGGCAGCCCACCAGCCTCCGCCATCCCTGGGATTCTCCAGGCAAGAACATAGTATAGTTTCTGTTAAATATATCCCTGACAGGAGAAGACTTTTTGACTAGGCATCAATAGTAATTAATCCTACAATAACAGTTTTACATGTCTGATGATTGGAAGAATTTCCAGAGAAGAGCTTCAGCTCCAAAGACCCCAAACCTTGTTAATCCTCCACAGTCCACATGTTTCTTGTATAGGTACCATGGAAACTTGCACATCTCAACAGAGTTCTGGTCCTGCAGTTCCATGGCTGACATGGGGTAGATTGGGGTAGAGGACAGAAAGCGTATTCCTTGGGTCATTCCTACAAGTCATCAGTATGACAGGCACACAACTGTATACAAAAGTGACTATACATCCATGAAAGTGAAAGTGTTCATCATTCACTCATGTCCAACTCTTCATGACTCCATGGACTGTAGCCTGCCACACTGTGCTGCGTGTGGGATTCTCCAGGCAAGAATACTGGAGTGGAGTCCACTGGAGTGGACAAGAATACTGCTCTTCCCTTCTCTAAGGGATTTTCCCAACCCAGGGGTGGAACCCAGATCTCCTGCATTGCAGGCAGATTCTTTACTGTCTGAGCCATCAGGGAAGTTATAACCCATCCAAATCCCAGATGAATGTAACTGCACTCAATTTCTCCTTAGCCAGATCCCTGAATGCCCATGGCCACCCCAGCTCTAACCTACCCAAGCGGACTTATGGAGGAGGAGATGTTAAGGTAGAAAGTGACAGTGCTCTCATCCAATTGTGGTTAAAACCTCTAAAGGCTTCAAAAACAGGACCATATATAATCACATTAAGGGCATGGCAGGACCCTGTGCAGGGAAGGAGCCCTGAATTCAAGCTGCATCAGCTTCAGGGTAGAATTGCTTCCATTCACAGTGTGTTTTTGGATAGAGAAAGGAGCAATGAGTGTACTTGTTGGATGGATTGTAATGGAGTGCGCTTCTACTTTCCTTTTCAAATGAAGTTGAAAGTTGTGAACTAGAATCTAAGCCATTGATTTTAGCCCAATCTCTTGAAGCAGTGTCCTCAAAAAATGGAACAGGGGATCCATCTCTCTTGGATCTCAACACAACTTTGTGTCTGAACTCAGACCTACTGCTTAGAAGGCCCCAGTGACTATCTGCTCAGAGAACTGGTACTTCTGATAAACTGATGGATAGTTTAATGGATGAATGCCACGGCTCTTGATGTGAGGATCAAACAAGATAATGGATCTAAAAGCCTTATGGATCTAAAAGTCTTTTGTAAATAGCAAGTTGCTGTACCAAAAATAGGTCTAAGAAAAGAGTTTAGTGTGCTTAAGATACTCTCTATACCACTGAAGATATTCAGTGATATTTTGGGGAAACATCTTTCTTACCCACAAAACCAATTAGAAAGAGGCACTTATTTTCAAGGTGAGTAGGGGAGATCTAAAGACTACTGCTGACTCATGTTGTCCTTTGTCATCAGGAATATGTGAAGAATGGGAAGGAGGGACCCTAAACCACAGGCCAGATTTTAAATAATGTCAATATTTTCAGGAAGGTACTTGCCATGAGCTGACACTATATTTTGAATACTTAAAGAAAGCAGATATTGACCCCTAGATGTTTCATTCTAAAGTGAGACTCATCTTCTTCTCTCCCTTCCCGCCCAACTCCCCAGCCATCACCCTTCTGTCACCCTTAGCTCCTTAGGCTGACCAAAACTTTTATTTGTTTGAGGTGACTTAGCAAAATAACCAATGAAATAATGTCAACCAAGCATGGGAATTGGTTTATAAGGTACATGTACAAGTGACCAAAGACCCACAGAAAGGCTTACATAAAATAGATAATTTTCTGATTGGATTATATGAGGGGAAGCTCCAGAATGAGATGCTTCAGACACACCTGGATTTCAGGTATACATGACATCACCAGGATTGGCTCTTTCTTCCAGTTCAGCCCTGCCGGGCACAGTGTTTAACAGAAACTCTAGATCTCCATCCCAGTGGGTTTAATTTCCTTGGAAACCAAGAGAACTTCAGTCTCAAAAGTCACAGCACAGTTACTGCGGCTCTTAAGCTCTCATAAGCTCAAAAGCCTATGTCCAAACCAGTTGCTGTGGCCAGCAAAGCACAGTAATGTGACTGGTCAGGACTGAGAACTGGGCCCAGCCTGGTGGGGAGAGGAGTTTCAGCCCCACACTGACAACATGGATTGAGAGTGGGGAAACAGTAGTCCTTCAAAAAGCCAATGCTGGGTGGAGGGCACAGCCAACCAACCACCAACCACGGCCGTTCCTCCAACCTCACTTTGAAACAATTGCTCTGAGGCTTGAAAGTAGAAGGACCAGGCTCCAGCACCCACTATAAAGATATCTAAGCTGTTCTCCAGTGGAACTGGCTTGGGAGAACGAGGAATCACTCTGTTTCAAGTTTGTCTTGATCAATCTGCCTGAGCAGAGATGACAGCCTCATACCCCCAATCCATGGTGTGTGTGTGTGTGTGTGTGTGTGTGTGTGTGTGTGTGTCTGTGTGTGTGTGTCTGTGTGTGTCTGTGTGTGTGTACATAAAGTGTAGTTATCGAAGACAGCTGTTAATTGTGATTCTTCACAAAGGTGGTATAAACAGATCACTGCCAATTGAAAGTTTTAATTAGATTAATTCTGGAATGCAGTTGAAATGTGGTGAATATTGATTGTAATGGCCTCTGTTTTAAATATAATTAATTCATGATCTACATAATTGCTCATTACCTGTACCTTAATTATGGGGCATAAAACATTGTTTATCACTACCATAGTACAAACGGGAAGACAGGCTCTCCCTGATGTCATAGGGTCCTTGGTATTTTTGTTGAAGAGAGCAACGGACATTTCATTTTCTCTAGCAGGAGAGAGAGAGAAAGAAAAAAACAAGCTGTGTCTCCAGTGACAACCAGTATGCAGACACAGCCTGATAAACACAGGGCATTTATGATTCTTTTATGACTACATTTTCTGACAAGATAAAGTAAATACTCTTTTGTGGGACTTTACAACTGCACAAGACTCAAGCTACTGTCCAAAGACACTGAAAAATTTGCGTATAAATACTGTGTTTGAGGCTGGCTCGTGGGCAAGGAGGGTAGCCCAGCAGTTTGACAATTTTCATATAATACCATGAAAAATTTCATGGTTTTTCTTCATCTTACTGCTAGTACCAGCACAATACATCTTTTCTTGGAAAAAAAATTATACAAATCTATGATACTTTCTGTTTTTTTCTATATACCATAAAATTTAAAGATAGATCATGTGTCTATTACTGTTAGCACTTTTTTTAAAGTCCAAGCAACAGAACCTGAAAACTATTACATATGCAAAAAATATCACATTGCTAGAAAATCTGAGTTAGGTTAAATTTTAGTGGTTTTTAATTCTGGAGAATTTTTCCCAAGTCCTTTTAGAAAGACCATATAAGAGAAGGGTGAGAGGAGGGGTGGTCTGTGGTCTTTGCAGGAGCTCAGGACTTTCCCATGGAAGAGACTGGTGCCCCAGTTTGAGGAGCTTTAAGATGAAATCTACATACAGGAAGTGACCTCACTGGGTCATAGAAGCAGAACAAGATGAAGGGAGGAACTGTCAGGCAGCTACTGGGCCACCTCTTATTAATGCTGTTTAACCTCTGTGGGGATATTTCTGGAAAGAATCTAGTTACCCCAGGCCACAACTCTTTATCTGCATGGCCAAATGGAGGTTTGTCCCACTCCTGCCTGAGGAAGTCCTTAAAACAGAGTGTCTTGCAAGGCCTGTCTTTGTAAGGCATCCTTGTTTGTGCTTTTATGATGCGTGCACAGAGTCCCACATCCTCAATTCTCAGACCAGGTCACCTGAAGTGGGGGGTATAGTCACTGAAATAATCAAGTAATACATGGCAGCCTCTATTTACCAAAGACAAGTTTTTTTTTTGTTTGTTTTTTTTCACCTGAATTTACAAACCTGTATTAAGTCCCCAGGTTTTCCTGGGGGTTCAGACAGTAAAGAATCTGCCTGCAATGCAGGAGACCTGGGTTTGATCCCTGAGTCAGAAAGATCCCCTGGAGAAGAGAATGGCTACCTGCTCCAGTATTCTTGCCTGGAGAATTCCATGGACAAAAGAGCCTGGTGGGCCACGGGGGGGTGGGGGGGGAGGGGTCAATGGGGTCTCAAAGAGTCGGATATGACCTAGAGTGCATGGAAGTTTCCTTTATCTTCAGTAGTGTGAGAGAACGGCTAATAGAATTCAGGTTTATGACCAATAAAAAACATAAAACAAAACAGAAAACAGAAAATGAAATAAGAGACAATTCCAAATAAATGAAAATGCTACGTTCAGAGCTGGTATTGCTTCCTTTGTATTGATCATAGAGAGAAGCCTAGAGTTTCTCTCAGTAGAAAATCCTATGTGGCTTATTAAATACAGGTTGACAAATCTTAAGAGGCTATTTGGTAGGAGCCTGGAATGCCATGTTTCCTGTATGGACTCCCACCCTGGGGACAGATCAGTGCCTCTAGACAAGGTGTTCTTTACTCCCTCTGAGATGGGAACTCTGCCTTGCCAGGCTCATGGAAGAGAGTATTAGTTAGCTCCAGCTGCCATGATAATGCGCCATAAACCGGGTGGCCTCCACAAGAGGCATTTATTGTCTCACAGCTCTGGAGGCCAGAAGTCTGAGGTCAAGGTGTCTGCGGGGCTGGTTTCTCCTGAGGCCTTTCCTTGGCTGCTCCTTGGGTCTTCTGCTTTTCCTGCTTTGTACATCTGTGTCCTAAGTGCTTTGTCTTATAAGAACACCCCTTATATTGAATCAGGGTTCACCCTAAAGGCCTCGCTGTAATTTAATTACCTCTTTTTTGTTTGTCTGTTCATTTTTTAAATTTTTGGCTGCACTGGGTCTCCATTGCTGTATGGGCTTTCTGAAGCAGTGGTGAGTGGGGGCTACACTTTAGTTGTGGTGCACGGGTTTCTTATTGCAGTGGCTGCTCTTGTTGTCGAGTGCAGCTTTAGGGCTTGTGGGCTCAGTAGTTGCGGCTCCCAGGCTTAATTACTCCCCGGCATGTGGGATCTTCCCAGACCAGGGATGAAACCCATGTCCCCCGCACTGCCAGGTGGATTCCCAACCACTAGACCACCAGGGAAGTCCCAACTACCTCTTTAAAGACCCAGATATAATCACATTCTGAGGTACTAGGAGTTAAGTCTTCAGCATATGAATTTATGTGCTTGGTTGCTTCAGTTGTGTACCGCTCTTTTGCGACCCCACAGACCATAGTCTGCCAGGCTCCTCTGTCCATGGAATATTCCTTGCAAGCATACTGGAGTGGGTTGCCATGTCCTCCTTCAGGGAATCTTCCCCACCCAGGGATCGAACCCAGATCTCCTGCATTGCAGGTAGATTCTTTTCTGATGAGCTACCAGGGAAGCCCCATTTGAGGGACATGGAATTCAGATCATAATACTGGTCATGTGGAAAAGGTGAGCAGAGTTAGGGCAAACTACTCCATAGATTATAAATTATTAGATAAAAACAAAAGACCACTTCTTTTATCCCTGCCCAGTGTGACACATTTAGACCAGTAGTTCTTTGTAGGGGGAGGGTGGGATTTTGCCCTGCAGAGATATTTGGCAACATCTGAAGAAATTTTTGGTTGTCATAGCTGGTGGGGAGTTGCCACTAGTGTCTAGTGGGTAGACTGTTAAAGATCTCAAAGGTAAACTTTGCTAAAGTCAAAAACCTAATCTAGAGGGATCCGCCCCTTTTCTTTCTTTTTACACAACTTGTCTACCAAGAGGAGGAAGAACATGGAGGATGGAAAAGAGGCAGAAAGGCTTCCACGTGCAGGGTCCTTGCTACCAGCTTCTGTGCAGCTAGTTGAGTGCCTGTCTGAAGTCGAATCTTGCGGCAGCACCCCAGCTGCCACAGTATTTCTCTGAGATCATTTTTCTGCAGTTCCTCTCTCCCCCGTTAGAGTTATGATTACTTCTTTCTTCAGTTTTCTAGAAAGCTCTCGAGTGTCCAAAGGGCTGAGAATAAATTGGATAATTTAAGTGGAGGCTGCCTCCACAAAGGTGGCTGGGAGACACCTCACTCTGCACCCTATGGCTCAGCCTTAGGACCACCTCTGTTTTCCTTCCCCTTCCAAGTGTCCCTGCCACATCTAGGTTTAGCCCTCTCCCCAGGGACCTGTTTCCACTTTTTCACTGTCTATTTGCCATGAAGTGATGCAACCGGATGCCATAATCTTCATTTTTTAAATGTTGAGTGTTAAGCCAGCTTTTTCACTTTCATCAAAAGTCTCTTTAGTTCCTCTTCACTTTCTGCCATAAGGGTGGTGTCATCTGCGTATCTGAGGTTATTGATATTTCTCCTGGCAATCTTGAGTACAGCTTGTGCTTCATCCAGCCCAGAATTTTGCATGATGAACTCTGCATATAAGTTAAATCAGCAGGGTGACAATATATGGCCTTGACATACTCCTTTCCCAGTTTGGAACTGGGAAAGATTGAGGGCAAGAGGAGAAGGGGATGATAGAGGATGAAATGGTTGGATGGCATCACTGACTCAATGCACATGAGTTGGAGCAGGCTCTGGGAGACGGTGAAGGATGGAAGCCTGGTGAGTTGCAGCGCACGGGGTCGCAAAGAGTCAGACATGAGTGAACAAGAGCCACCAGGGACCCAGGAGAGATCAAAGCGCTTCTGCATCCCTGTGATGTGGACAGAGTAGCATTACATCCTGGTAGTAAATGGGGCCTGGAAATGGCAGGGAGGGTGGGGTGGTGGCTGCGCGGGAATCTGCAGAGGTTGGAAGACCCCAGAGACCTTGCCCAAGGCCCCGGGGAGGTGGAGCAGGTCCTGTTCCTCCAGGTTCCAGGTCTCTGGGGGAGTCAGGAAAGAACGCCTCCTCCCAGCAGGTGGGGTATGATTCAGCCCCCACCCCCCATGCCACCCTACAGGGCACCGTGCCAGGCCCTGGGCCCCGGCCTTCTGTTGCTTGGTCCTTTGACGTGTTCAGCAGCCTCTGGCATTTCCCTTCTGAGGTGCTAGCCCTGGGTTGAGAAGCCCTTTGTCCTCCAGCTAGCATTCTGGAAGAGCACCAAGAGGAAAGTCTTCACAGTTGAGCCTCTCTGGGGAGGGCTGAGTCCCTGGGGAGGGGCAGGTGGAGAGCTACAGGCAGAAGGTTTATTGGGGGAGACCCCTGTACAGGGCAGGAGTGGGCAGAAGGGAGGCTGACCTCAATGCCTCACCACTGAGAGCTCAGGTGATCCCACAGGGCACTTGCTTTGTGGTTAGGAGGGACCACAGAGCTTTTCCAAATTGAAGATGAGGCTGGACCTTTGCTTCCTCACATTGACTGGTCACCGCTGTGGGCCCTCATCTGGGAAAGGCATAATCTTCCGAGGGAACCTATGCCAGTGAGAGGCAGACTGTGAGCCTGGGCGAGGGAGACCACTAGGTGGGGAAGCAAGACCACCATGGTTACAGGACCACCCAGAGCATTACTAAAGCCACTATTTCATGAATTCGCTGGTTTAAATGGATGATTTTATGGAAGTCACTGTGATGTGGAATCAGGCTGGTGGTAACTAGGGCTGAAATGTGATGCGTGCTTGCCATATGCCAGGCCCCACTCTGAGCACTCTACATGTGTGGTAACCATCCACTCCTACTGTGCCCAGAAGGCAGCAACTACTGTCAACCTCTTGGTACCTTAATGTTCTAACTTATAAAATGGGGCCAAGCAACCTGTCCAGGTCACTTGGCTAGAACCCAATGGAGCTCAGTGTCAGCCAGCTCTCCCTCCCCCACCCCTACTACACTGCCTGCAAGTTCAGCCTTTGTGCTGCCTTCAAAGAATAGGGATCGCATGGAGTGTGGCTGAGATAAGGTGGAGGGGGCTTTTGATGACCCTCAGATGTTCAGGTTCAGCACACCCACAAGGAGGGAAGGTTGGGTTTTAAGTGTAAACCAGAAACCACCATTCCCACTCTGTAAGCCATAAACAGGCTTAATTTAGGGAGTATCCACTTACTAGTGGAGGTGGAGAGGGCAGACAATGGGATCTTTTAGAGGGATATATGGTGGCCTAATTGCGGAACTGGACATGGAACAACAGACTGGTTCCAATTAGGAAAAGGAGTACGTCAAGGCTGTACATCGTCACCCTGCTTATTTAACTTATATGCAGAGTACATCATGAGAAATGCTAGACTGGAAGAAACACAAGCTGGAATCAAGATTGCTGGGAGAAATATCAATCACCTCAGATATGCAGATGACACCACCCTTATGGCAGAAAGTAAAGAGGAATTAAAAAGCCTCTTGATGAAAGTGAAAGTGGAGAGTGAAAAAGTTGGCTTAAAGCTCAACTCAGAAAATGAAGATCATGGCATCCGGTCTCATCACTTCATGGCAAATAGATGGGGAAACAATGGAAACAGTGTCAGACTTTATTTTTGGGGGCTCCAAAATCACTGTAGATGGTGACTGCAGCCATGAAATTAAAAGACGCTTACTCCTTGGAAGAAAAGTTATGACCAACCTAGATAGCATATTCAAAAGCAAAGACATTACTTTGCCAACTAAGGTCCGTCTAGTCAAGGCTATGGTGTTTCCTATGGTCATGTGTGGATGTGAGAGTTGGACTGTGAAGAAGGCTGAGCACCGAAGAATTGATGCTTTTGAACTGTGGTGTTGGAGAAGACTCTTGAGAGTCCCTTGGACTGCAAGGAGATCCAACCAGTCCATTCTGAAGGAGATCAGCCCTGGGATTTCTTTGGAAGGAATGATGCTAAAGCTGAAACTCCAGTACTTTGGCCACCTCATGCAAAGAGTTGACTCATTGGAAAAGACTCTGATGCTGGGAGGGATTAGGGGCAGGAGGAGAAGGGGACAACAGAGGATGAGATGGCTGGATGGCATCACTGACTGGATGGACGTGAGTCTGAGTGAACTCCGGGAGTTGGTGATGGACAGGGAGGCCTGGTGTGCTGCGATTCATGGGGTCACAAAGAGTCGGACATGACTGAGCAACTGAACTGAACTGAATGGCTCAGCAAGTAAAGAATTCATCTGCAGTGCAGGAGATACAGGAGATGTGGCTTCCATCCCTGGGTTGGGAAGATCCCCTGGAGAAGAAATGGCAACTTGCTTTAGGATTCTTGTCTGAAAAAAATCCCATTGACAGAGGAGCCTGGTGGGCTACAGTCTAGTGAGTTTTAAAGAGTCGGACACTACTGAGCAACTAAGGACAGCACAGTCTGGCCTATGTTGAGCCTTGATATTTGTCTGTCTCTTGGAAATGAATAATGAAAGTCCCACTTCCTATTGCTGCAAAAAATATTGTCCAGTGAAATAATATCATGCATTCCTGGAGCTTTCCAGAGTGGGGAGTGGCTTTGAGAATCCTTGCTCCTTCTCTACTCCTTGCAGACTGGGGACCTGAGGTGTAGAGAGGGGAAGTCACTTGCCTGAGGATGCACAGCTGGCTAATTAGGTCCCCATGTTTCCACCACCAAGTAACCATCTTATTCACGAAGCAAACTGTTTTGGAGGGTGGGGGAAGTGGAGAGGATTGCTTGATTATCAGAGAAATCGATCAACAGAGTCACCATTTAATTAAAAAATATATCAAAACCTTTCTTGATAATGATCGACCTGTTACACTGGAGCAATTAAAATGGTGATTTTATTTACTGAGTTACTGCCAACTCCTATGATTTTTTTTGTAATACCCTTGTGATAACTCAATTGGAAATGTGTGGTAAGATGCATAATGATAATGCCTTTTCTTGAGATAACTTGTGCCACAGCCAGCTGGGGAGTTTATCTGATGGGTCCATTGCACAACTGAGGTCCCCTCTGTGCCATTCTGTCTCCAACGGCTCTGGAGGGACCAGTTAGGAGTCTTAGAAGGGGCCTGTGTTTGAACTGGTGAGACACACACCCATGTGTTCAACAGCTCTTTGGTGCTGCACATTAGAGGTAATTAGAAATGGATGCTTTTTGAGATTTAAATATTAACTTTTTAAAATTAAATTTTCACTTAAAATTTCACAAAACAGAAAACAACCCCCACACATACACTCCCTAATCCCACTCTCCAGACATTCTCAAGGAATGAAAGCCTAAAACTCTCCAAGCTGACAAGCCCAGCTGCTTCCTGGTGGTGCTGGGTTCTTGTGTCTTGGGATACAGAGGCCTACAGCCACATGGTGTTGGGCTTTCAAAGGGGAAATGATGAGCTTTCATTCACCGAAATGTCAATTGGCCCCCATTTCCCTAGTTATGTGCCCCAGGACTCTTGTGTCTCAAGATGTTTTGCTGGACAATAGATGAGAAAGAATTCCGTAATCAGTTAAATTTGGGAAATGCTACACACAATACTACCCTCATGGATTAACACACTAAAAGCTCTGAAATGTTCTGAATCAATAAATCAATTTAGTTTTTGGTTCATCATTTTTCCCATTTATCTGACCACAGTACCCTGTCATCATGTCATACCTACAAAAAACTTGAAGAATCCGTTTTGAAAAAACTCTTAATTGGGCAGAACTAGTCTGAAACTGATTATTAATCAAAGGAGGCACGGCAAGAGAATGAACCATCTGCCAGGGGTCAGGAGACCTGGATTCTGGTCTAGACTTCCATTAATTAGCTCGGTGACTTTGGGGAAATCACATTCCTCTGGTACTTAGTTTATCTGCCTACAAAATAAAGGGCTGAAGTTAGAGAATTCCTAAGGCCCTTTCTGGATCCAAGAGACAATGATTTTTTCTGATTTGCTGAGGCTCAGTGGGCTGTTTTCCCTTTCATCACCTCTTACAGCTCACGTTGGCAGCTGTGGGTTTGCCCTGGGACCTTCTGGACCAGCTGAAGTGAGTCATGGTCTTGGAAGGCACTGGGATAACATTGCCACCTGTGCATGCCCGGCTTACCTTAGGGTGATGGGAGCATGGTCAGGGCCTCTCTCAGGACTCCACCCTTCATGGAGATCTCTGTAGTAAGTGCTGCAGGTGAGAAGAAGCACTCTGGTCCCTCTATTGCTGGAGCATGAGGTCTAGACAGGGAAAGAAGGCAGACCCACATGCACACAAGTGACCACACCAGCAGTGGGTGCTAATGAGACAGCCTGAAACCTGGGATTCTCTGCCACAGAGCTTGTACCTAGAGCAACCTGTCCTGGAGCAAAAAAATGCAAAGAAACTATAAGGGACTAAAAATAACTAAGTGCATGTGGAGTTGGGGCAAATTAGGGAAAGCGAAGTGAAAGTGAAGTAGCTCAGTTGTGTCCGACTTTGCGACCACATGGACTATAGCCTACCAGGCTCTTCCGTCCATGGGATTTTCCACGCAAGAATACTGGAGTGAGTTGCCATTTCAAACAAGATACAAAAAGACCAAAAACTCAACTGCTGCTTCTAAAGAGTGAGGAGCAAAAGCAGGGTACTGCGCATATGCCCTGCACACAACCCCACCAAAGTGGTAGGCAAACAACCTAAGGCACCCCTCCAGCTCTACTGCTGGACCTGCCCTAACCTCCCATCGTGTAAGGAACCAGCTTGCCCTCAGCCTACTTCCAGAGCAAGCAGGGGAACCTGTTACTGATTCTTGCTCCCCTTTGCTAACAGCAGGGGCCCCAGTAAAGCCTTGTCTGAATTTCTTGTCTGGCCTTTTATCAATTCCCACTGATTAAGGAGGTCAAGAACCCTGGTGGGCAACACTAACAATTGGCAGGTGCTTGGGGAGATCCTAGAGGGAGACTCAGGGGGTGCTGGGTGGCCATGGAGAGGCCATGCAGGATGCAGGACTCCCGCCAGGCTGATTGGATAGCAGTGACGAGGCCTGAGAAAGGCATCTGGGCAGAATTGCGCAAGGCCTCCTTGGGGGAGCTGGTGCATTTCTGTACTGATGTGAACTGTAATCGGAAGGAGTGGGGAACGATGTGGAACCAGGGGCTGCAGAAAGACAGTGAAAGCCTCTAAATGTCATGTGATCAGACTCCAGCGTCATTCAGGCAGCTGGGGGCTATTGAAATTTCATAAGGAAAATGATATTTTGGTAAACGAAACCTGGGATAAGATTGGAACTTAATGATAGAGCAGGTGCCCTCTATGAACTTCTAAAATGGCCCCAGATACAGAGCCCTAGACTAGTATTAGCCCTGCTACCCAGCCTGGGGCTTTGCCGGGCTCAGCACTCTGCAGGCGAGAGCACCCTAGGACAGAACGCTCAGTGCCAGCTCACACTCCAACGACAGTGAGCAGAAGGAGGAAACCCAGCCCCTCCGGGCTCAGGAGCGGTGAATTTGAGGCAAGAATATCCCAAGAGCAGAAGATTTGGGGGAGTGGGAAGGAGCCCTGCCAATTCCACCTTAAACAAGTGAGCTCTATCTGCCACTTCTTCACAATCCACCCGTGCCTCGGGTTCCAATGGAGGAGATGCGTTGTCATGCACGATTTTAACTTTTGTGATAATGAAAAGGAGCAGAGTATAATGGCTGATGCCATGGGGTTTAGGAAAATGAGTGAGATGCTTGGATAAAAGAGAGAGATACCATCTCGGCCCCAGAAAGATATAGGATGTAGCTGGCCTTCATGGGGAAGCCTTTATTTCATTCTCAGGAAAATAGAGTAAATAGCTGTTAACTGTTTAAACAGTGATTGAAAGACCAAGTTTTCTGACCCCTTGTCTTAGTAGGGATGATGTTCGGGCCCAAAAATCAGAAGACTTAGATGGTTTCTTGGCAGGGGATATCTGCTCCCTTCTGCTGTTTTGGTCACTTGCATGTCTGGACAGACACGTCCACAAGGCCCAGAAAGGGCTTGTTCTGAGGGGCTGCCCAAAGTTCAGTGGCTTGAGCAAATACCCTTTGAGTCTGGAAATATCTTCTTAGACCCCCTTGTGCTGGTTCTCCACCTCTTCTTCACCATGTGCCACTCCAGTATGTACCAACCTCCAACATGTACCACCAGTGCTCTCTCCTCCAGCTTTGTATGGAGGCTGCTGAAACCCAGCAGCTGCTGGTCCACTCACCAGTGAGGGCTGGACATGTCTGGCTCCAGTCTCTGGGAGCAAATCCGGAAATGCCTGCCTTGGGGTTTCTGTTAGAAAGCCGGGCAAATAGATGTATGTGTACCAGCTACAATGCCTTTGTTTCCAAGTAATAGGCACTCTAACTCAAACTGGTAAGAACCATAAAAGGGATTTATTGGTTCAGGTAACAGGGAATTCTAAATGTGGGAAGGACTGTAAGGCCAATGCAATGCTTTCCTTTCTCCCTCTCTTTTCTGCTGCTTATGGCCCCCACTTCATCGTGTGGCTACCACCTCCCTTTGTGAGAAAGGGGGCTGCCAGCGAATCCCGGGTTTGTTTGATTGTTTTCTTGACCAAACCCAGGGAAAAATAGAGAGGAGAGAAAGAATTCTGTTTTAGAACAATGAGAAACTTCCTTTTATGGGAGTCCTAAGAAAACCTCTTTTCATATCTCATTGGCCTGAAATAGAACCCAAGATCATTCTTGAACCAACATGATGGCTAGGGGGCTGGGCTTTATGCCTTGACCTATCAGTCAGTGCTTCCCACCAGGACAGCCTCCCATCAGAAGAGTGGTCATTTCCCAGCTACACATCTGATACAGAATGAGGGAGGGGAAATCCTCGTGTGGAAAGGAGGGAATTTTCAGATAACAACAAGCAGTTTACCCTGGAAGCTGGGGAGGCAATCAGGAGCTGCCCCTTGGCTGAAGTTGACCCCATGTGGACTGCTGTCCAATCAGCCACCCTTTCTGCAGTCCTACTTGAACACCCACACCATGACTAACTGTTCCCTTGTGTGCATCCCTTGATTAGTTAGAATGCTTCTGGCTGCAAGTAACAGACAATCCTGACTCTGGCCGTCTTAAATAATAAAGTAAAATATTATGTCATGTTCAGAGCTAGGGTGTGCCCAGGAGATGGCCTCAATCATTACCAATGGCCTGAGTTGCTCCCATCTCTCTTTTCTCCTATTCTCAGAGCTGCTTCACCCTAAGGCTGCTTCCTCTTATATTTACAAGGTGTTTGCTGCAACTACATGTGTGACAACCAGAGAAACAAGGAGAAACCTCTCTCTTGGGAGGGAGGACATTGTCCCCAAAGTACCACCCTCCTTGAGAGATGCCTACATGTGTTTCCTTGGCAAGAATTAGGAGATACATGGGATTGACTTAAAATGAAAATGGTGTGGCTGAAATGGATGTTGGCCACTATTGTGCCTAGTTAGATAAAGTAATGAAACTTGTTCCTGCTGAGTAGGACAAATGAGGTGTGGCTTCTTTACACTGGGGTGGGTCTGGGAAAAACCATGTACTTCTTCCTGATATGGAAGTGCTTCCAGTCTGGCAAACCTAGACTCAGATCCCAACTCCATTGCTCAGTAGCAGGTGGCCTATGGTGGCATTTCTTAACCTCGCTGGATCTCCATTTGTCATCTGTAATCAAAGGGATATTATTAATACCAGATCTTGGATTATAAAAGCTTGTGCATACCAGTGGCAAGATCCCCTTGAAACACTACCCAACTTGGCATATAGTTGTTCTCAGAAACAAGTAGTGGGACTTCTCTGGCATCTCCTGCAGGTCCAGCTGTCTGCTCTGACATGGATTGCCTCTGCTTACCCAGTGTTGAGTGTGAATATTTTAGATGTCTATAGCTGAAGTGAGAGACACAACATGTAAGGTTGGGGGCTCTTCTCTGCTTGGTCAAGCCTTTTGATCCATTTCATCCTCAACAGTTTCTTTACTAGGATGATCACTTTGCTCTAACCATTATTTTTGCAAAAAGGCCCTATTATATATTCTCCTGCCTGCAAAAAAAACCACACACACACACACACACAAATCTAAAAGCAAATGTGTCAGAGCCTATTTTTAGTGCACTACAAGTCAGATCTTTCCTCCTTGCCTTCTATAGTCCCTCAGGACTTTTAGATTTACTATTTAAATATTTATAAACTGTTACAATTATTTATTAAAGGTTTATGTTGTTATTATATTTAGTATGGAATATACATTTCTTTCTCCAAAAATAACAGGACTTTCCATTAAACAACATGTGTTAATGATGCAGTAAGTTGTCTCTTAAGGCAACAGAGAAAGTTTCCTTCTCTTCTGACAACCCTAAGTACCCTTATTTAAAAGTAGGGGCCCTACCTCACTGGAAAATACATTGCTCCTGACTCCCCAAATGTTATTCTATCCAGATTGAGGAAATTTTTAATGCTTCCATAGAGAAATTTTGCCATCTGAAATCAGTGTGTAGTCAAAAACAAAAGATGCATTTATTGGTGGCAGCCCGTGCCTGTATATGCACATGTAGCATGCATGTGGACACACACATGGGCTATAGGTGTGCATATGTGTGTGCATGTGTGTCTTAGTCTCATTTTAGATTCATTCATTCATACATTCAATGTAATCTACTCAGTACTAACACTGTTCTATATCAAAGACAAAAAAATGGGTACTCTACCCAGGGCACTCTACCCCTGAGACTCAGAGGTCTAGAAAAGGAGAGAAATAATAAGTAAAAAAGTAACAATGGTATCATCAATTAATCACTCAGCAGTGTACAAGTGTGGGTACTATGCTCTGGGAACAAGAAAGAAGTTAATTTTGTAGAGGGATGCTGTGTGCTGTGCTTAGTTATTCAGTCATGTCTGACTCTTTGCGACCCCATGGGCTGTGGCCTGCCAGGTTCCTCTGCCCATGGGGATTCTATAGGGAAGAATACTGGAGTGGGTTGCCATGCCCTCCTCCAGTGTGAGGGATGACTTGTTGGTATATATGTAGACCTACATGAAGAAGAAACGCAAAAAAGGCAAAATGGTTGTCTTAGAAGGCCTTACAAACAGCTGAGAAAGAAGAGAAGCTAAAGGCAAAGGAGAAAAGATGTATCCATCTGAATGCAGAGTTCCAAAGAACAGCAATGAGAGATTAAAAAAAAAAAATCTTCCTAAGTGATCAATGCAAAGAAACAGAAGAAAACAGTAGAATGCAAAAGACTAGAGATCTCATCAAGAAAATTACAGATACCAAGGGAACATTTCTTTCAAAGATGGGCACAATTAAGGACAGAAATGGTATAGACCTAACAGAAGCAGACAATATTAAGGTAAGTTGGCAAGAATATACAGAAGAACTATACAAAAAAGATCTTAATGACCCAGATAACCATGATGGTGTGATCATTCACCTAGAGGCAGCTATCCTGGAGTGCAAAGTCATGTGGGCCTTAGAAAGCACCACTATGAACAAAGCTAGTGGAGGTGATAGAATTCCATCTGAGCTTTTTCAAATCCTAAAAGATGGTGCTGTGAAAGTGCTGCACTCAATAGGCCAGCAAATTTGGAAAACTCAGCAAGGGCCACAGGACTGGAAAAGGACAATTTTCATTCCAATCCCAAAGAAAGGCAATGCCAAAGAATGTTCAAACTACTGCACAACTGCACTCATCTCACACACTAGCAAAGTAATGCTTGAAATTTTCCAAGCTAGGCTTTAATAGTATGTGAACCAAGAACTTCCAGATGTTCAAGCTGGATTTAAAAAAAGCAGAGGCACCAGAGATCAAATTGCCAACATCCGTTGGATCATAGAAAAAGCAAGAGAGTTCCAGAAAAACATCTACTTCAGCTTCATTGACTATGCTAAAGCCTTTGACTGTGTGGATCAAAACAAACTGTAGAAAATTCTTAAAGAGATGGGAATACCAGACAATCTGACCTGCCTCCTGAGAAATTTGTATGCAGGTCAACAACAGTTAGACATGGAACAAGGGACTGGTTCCAAATTGGGAAAGGAGTACATCAAAGCTGTATATTATCATCCTATTTATTTAACTTATTTGCAGAGTACATCATGGGAAATTCTGGGCTGAATGAAGCACAGGCTGGAATCAAGATTGCCAGGAGAAATATCAATAACCTCAGATATGCAGATGACACCACCGTTATGGCAGAAAGTAAAGAGGAACTAAAGAGCCTCTTGATGAAAATGAAAGAGGAGAGTGAAAAAGCTAGCTTAAAGCTCAACATTTAGAAAACGAAGATCATGGCATCTGGTCCCATCACTTAATGGCAAATAGATGGGGAAACAAAGGAAACAGTGACAGACTTTATTTTCTTGGGCTCCAAAATCACTGCAGATGGTGACTGGAGCCATAAAATTAAAAGATGCTTGCTGCTTGGAAGAAAAGCTATGACCAACCTAGACAGCATATTGAAAAACAGAGACATTGTTTTGCTGACAAAGATCCATCTAGTCAAACCTATGGTTTTTCCAGTAGTCATGTATGGATTTGAGAGTTAAACCATAAAGAAAGCTTAGCACCAAAGCACTGATGCTTTTGAACTGTGGTGTTGGAGAAGACTCCTGAGATTCACTTGGACTGCAAGGAGATAAAATGAGTCAATCCTAAAAGAAATCAGTCCTGAATATTCATTGGAAGGACTGATGTTGAAGCTGACGTTATAATACTTTGGCCACTTGATATGAAGAACTGACTCATTGGAAAAGACCCTGTTGCTAGGAAAGATTGAAGGCAGGAGGAGAAGGGGATGACAGAGGATGAGATGTTTGGATGGTATCACTGACTCAATGGACATGAGTTTGAGCAAACTCTGGGAATTGGTGATGGACAGGGAAGCCTGGTGTGCTGCAGTCCATGGGGTGGCAAAGAGTTGATACTTCTGAGCAACTGAACTGAACTGAACTGAACATGTAATACACAGGGCTTGATTTGGGAGTAATTAGTCATAGCTCAGGTGGTAAAATCTGCCTGAAGTGCAGGAGACCCGGGTTTGATCCCTGGGTCAAGAAGATCCCCTGGGAAGGGAAGGGTGACTCACTCCAGTATTCTTGCCTGGAGAATTCCATGGACAGAAGAGCCTGGTGGGTTACAGTCCATGAGGTTGAAGAGTTGGACATGACCGAGAAACTAACACTTTGACTTTCTTGGAATTAGATTTTTCTTTACTCATGCAGTTGCTAATTCTTCCATCTAGTTGTGTTGCCAGACCAAGGTCTAGCTCAGTAGTTCTCACTCAAGGGGAGTTCTGCCCTCTGGAGACCTTTGATAATTTCTGGAAGCATTTTCCGTTGCCATGAATGAGAGGGTGCTACTGGCATCTAGTGGGTGGAGGCCAGGGATGCTTCTAAACACCTTGCAGTGGCCAGAACAGCCCCTATGACAAATAATTCTATGGCCCTGAATCTCAGTAGTGCCTGGGTTGAGGTTGGGAACCCCTGGTGTGGCTCGAAAGAGTCCTGAGTCAGGACTGGCTCCCCTCTAAAAGAGGCCAAGGAGACAGGCTTGAGTTACTTGGAGAAGAACCTGGTGCAGGCCCAGGAAGGTAGTTCAGGAAAGTGAAGTGAGCAAGTAATTTCCCATCTAGAATTTTGCCCCAAAGACAGTGATCAGAATGATTGATACAGGAATATGCACAGAGACACTCAGAATTGTAATAACAACAGTAACAAAGGGTTTCCCTGATGGCTCAGAAGGTAAAGCATTTGCCTGAAATGTGGGAGACCTGGGTTTGATCCCTGGGTTGGGACGACTCCCTGGAGAAGGAAATGGCAAGCCACTCCAGTACTCTTGCCTAGAAAATCCCATGGACAGAGGAGCCTGGTAGGCTACAGTCCATGGGGTCACAAAGAGTCAGACATGAATGAGTGTCTTCACTTTCTTTATTTCTTTTAGTAACAACAAAATTAAAACCCTAAATAGTCAATGCTAATAGATTGGCTAAATAAACTATGATATATTCTGGATTTTAAAACTACCTGCGAGTAACTTTATTATCACACAATATATGCAATTTTTAACTCAGTGAAAAAGAATGCCCCCCCATAAATCCTTTCACACACACACACACACACACACACACACACACACACAAGTTATACACAGAAAAAAGACCAAGAGAAAGAGACCTATGCATTACTGCCAGTTGGTAGGTGGTAGAATTAGAAGCAGACATTAAATTAAAAAATTTAAATTTTTTTTAAAAAATTATTTAATTGGAGGCTAATTGCTTTACAATATTGTAAAGTAATTGGTTTTGCCATACATCAACATGAATCCACCACGGGTGTACACGTGTTCCTCATCCTGAACCCCCTCCCACCTCCCTCCCTGTACCATCCCTCTGGGTTATCCCAGTACACCAGCCTCAAGCATCCTGTATCCTGCATCAAACCTGGACTGGCGATTCATTTCTTACATGATATATATGTTCAATGCCATTCTCCTAAATCATCTCACCCTCTCCCTCTCCCTCAGAGTCCAAAAGACTGTTCTATACATCTGTGTCTCTTTTGCTGTCTTGCATACAGGGTTATAGTTACCATCTTTCTAAATTCCATATATATGCGTTAGTATACTGTATTGGTGTTTTTCTTTCTGGCTTCCTTCACTCTGTATAATAGGCTCCAGTTTCATCCACCTCATTAGAACTGATTCAAATATATTCTTTCTAATGGCTAAGTAATACTCCATTGTATATATGTACCACAGCTTTCTTATCCATTCATCTGCTGATGGACATCTAGGTTGCTTTCTTGTCCTGGCTATTATAAACAGTGCTGCAATGAACATTGGGGTACATGTGTCTCTTTTAATTCTGGTTTCCTTGGTGTGTATGCCCAGAAGTGGGATTGCTGGGTCATAAGGCAGTTCTATTTCCAGTTTTTTAAGGAATCTCTGCACTGTTCTCCATAGTGGCTGGTACTAGTTTGCATTCCCACCAACAGTGTAGGAGGGTTCCCTTTTCTCCACACCCTCTCCAGCATTTATTGCTTGTAGACTTTTAGATCACAGCCATTCTGACTGGCGTGAAATGGTACCTCACTGTGGTTTTGATTTGCATTTCTCTGATAATGAATGATGTTGAGCATCTTTTCATGTGTTTGTTAGCCATCTGTATCTCTTCTTTGGAGAAATGTCCATTTAGTTCTTTGGCCCATTTTTTGATTGGGTCATTTATTTTTCTGGAATTGAGCTGCAGGGGTTGCTTGTATATTTTTGAGATTAGTTGTTTGTCAGTTGCTTCATTTGAGATTATTTTCTCCCATTCAGAAGGTTGTCTTTTCTCCCTGCTTATAGTTTCCTTTGTTGTGCAGAAGCTTTTAAGTTTAATTAGGCCCCATTTGTTTATTTTTGCAATTATTTCCAATATTCTGGGAGATGGATCGTAGAGGATCCTGCTGTGATTTATGTCAGAAAGTGTTTTGCCTATGTTCTCCTCTAGGAGTTTTATAGTTTCTGGTCTTACATTTAGATCTTTAATCCATTTTGAGTTTATTTTTGTGTATGGTGTTAGAAAGTGTTCTATTTTCATTCTTGTACAAGTGGTTGACCAGTTTTCCCAGCACCACTTGTTAAAGAGATTGTCTTTAATCCATTGTATATTCTTGCCTCCTTTGTCAAGGTAAGGTGTCCGTAGGTGCGTGGGTTTATCTCTGGGCTTTCTATTTTGTTCCATTGATCTATATTCCTGTCTTTGTGCCAGTACCATACTGTCTTGATGACTGTGGCTTTGTAGTAGAGCCTGAAGTCAGGCAGGTTGATTCCTCCAATTCCATTCTTCTTTCTCAAGATTGCTTTGGCTATTCAAGATTTTTCGTATTTCCATACAAATTGTGAAAATTATTTGTTCTAGTTCTGTGAAAAAACCATTGGTAGCTTGATAGGGATTGCATTGAATCTAGAGATTGCTTTGGGTAGTATACTCATTTTCATTATATTGATTCTTCCAATCCATGAACGTGCTATATTTCTCCATCTATTAGTGTTCTCTTTGATTTCTTTCACCAGCGTTTTATAGTTTTCCATATATAGGTCTTTAGTTTCTTTAGGTAGATATATTCCTAAGTATTTTATTCTTTTTGTTACAATGGTGAATGGAATTTCCTTAATTTCTCTTTCTATTTTCTTATTATTAGTGTATAGGAATGCAAGGGATTTCTCTGTGTTGATTTTATATCCTGCAACTTTACTATATTCATTGATTAGCTCTAGTAATTTTCTGGTGGAGTCTTTAGGGTTTTCTATGTAGAGGATCATGTCATCTGCAAACAGTGAGAGTTTTACTTCTTCTTTTCCAATTTGGATTCCTTTTATTTCTTTTTCTGCTCTGATTGCTGTGGCCAAAACTTCCAAAACTATGCTGAATAGCAGTGGTGAAAGTGGGCACCCTTCTTGTTCCTGAATTTAGGGGAAATGCTTTCAATTTTTCACCACTGAGGATGATGTTTGCTGTGGGTTTGTCATATATAGCTTTTATTATGTTGAGGTATGTTCCTTCTATTCTTGCTTTCTGGAGAGTTTTTTTTTTTTTAATCATAAATGGATGTTAAATTTTGTCAAAGTCTTTCTCTGCTTTTAATATTTGTTCTTTGTGTTTAATTTGTTAATTTGATTAATATGTGTCTTGGGGTGTTTCGCCTTGGGTTTATCCTGTTTGGGACTCTCTGGGTTTCTTGGACTTGGGTGATTATTTCCTTCTCCACTTTAGGGAAGTTTTCAACTATCATGGTCTTTCTTTTTGTCTTCTTCTGGGAGTCCTATGATTCGAATGTTGGAGCATTTAATATTGTCTTGGAGGTCTCTGAGATTTTTCTCATTTCTTTTAATTCGTTTTCCTTTTTTCCTCTCTGATTCATTATTTCTACCATTCTATCTTCTACTTCATTAATCCTATCTTCTGCCTCCATTATTCTATTTGTTGCCTCCAGAGTGTTTTTGATCTCATTTATTGCATTATTCATTATATATTGACTCTTTTTTATTTCTCCTAGGCCCTTGTTAAATCTTTCTTGCATCTTCTCAATCCTTGTCTCCAGGCTATTTATCTGTGATTCCATTTTTATTTCAAGATTTCGGATCATTTTCACTATCATTATTAGGAATTCTTTATCAGGTAGATTCCCTATCTCTTCCTCTTTTGTTTGGTTTGATGGACATTTATCCTGTTCTTTTACCTGCTGGGTATTCCTCTGTCTCTTCATCTTGTTTATATTGCTGAGTTTGGGGTGGCCTTTCTGTATACGGGCAGTTTGTGGAGTTCTCTTCCTAATGGAGTTTCCTTGCTGTGGGTGGGGTTGTATAAGTGGCTTGTCAAGGTTTCTTGGTTAGGGAAGCTTGTGTCGGTGTTCTGGTGGAGCTGGATTTCTTCTCTCTGGAGTGCAATTAAGTGTCCAGTAATGAGTTATGAGATGTCAGTGGTTTTGGAGTAACTTTGGGCAGCCTGTATATTGAAGCTCAGGGCTGTGTTCCTGTGTTTTTGGAGAGTTTGTGTGGTATGTCTTGCTCTGAAACTTGTTGGCCCTTGGGTGGTGCTTGGTTTCAGTGTAGATATGGAGGCGTTTGATGAGCTCCTGTCGATTAATGTTCCCTGGAGTCAGGAGTTCTCTGATATTCTCAGGATTTGGACTTAAGCCTCCTGGTTCTGGTTTTCAGTCTTATTTCTACAGTAGTCTCAAGACTTCTCCTTCTATAGAGAACCGTTGATAAAACATCTAGGTTAAAGATGAAAAGTTTCTCCACAGTGAGGGACACCCAGAGAGGTTCACAGAGTTACATGGAGAAGAGAAGAGGGAGGAGGGAGTTAGAGGTGATCCAAATGAGATGAGGTGGAATCAAAAGAGGAGAGAGCAAGCTAGCCAGTAATCACTTCCTTATGTGCACTCCACAACTGGACCGCTCAGAGATGTTCACAGAGTTATACAGAGAAGAGAAGAGGGAGAAAGGAGACAGAGGTGGCCAGGAGGATAAAAGGGGGGAATCAAAAGAAGAGAGACAGATCCAGCCAGTAATCAGTTACCTAAGTGTTCTCCACTGTCTGGAACACACTGGTGATTCACAGAGTTGGGTAGAAGAGAAGAAGGAGGGAGGAGACAGAGGCAACCTGGTGGAGAAAAAGGAGAGTCCAAAGAGGGAGAGAGCAGTCAAGCCAGTAATCTCACTCCCAAGTAAAAATGGGTACTGAAGTTTGGGTTCTCAAAGGTACAAAATTGATAACAAATACCAAAAAGCAAAGATTAAAAATCTAGAGTAGAGGTTGGATTTTCAAAAATACAATATTAAAGAAAAGAAGAAGAAGAAAAAAAAGACAAAGTCACTATATATATATATATATATATATATATATATGAAGTTTGCTTTTAGAAAATAGGGTCTTTTTTTGCAAAGTAATAGTAAGTTATAAAAATGAAAATTAAAGGAGTAATAGAGGACTTAAAATTTTAAAAAAAATTTTAAAAAAAGAATGATCGTAAAAATAGTAAAAATGTATCTAGGACTTTCTATGGTGGTGTTGTGGGCAGTGTGGGGTCAGTTCATTTTCAGATAGTTCCTTCAGTTCAGTTCAGTTCAGTTCAGTTCAGCTCAGTGGCTCAGTCGTGTCCAACTCTTTGCGACCCCAAGAATTGCAGCACATCAGGCCTCCCTGTCCATCACCAACTCCTGGAGTTCACTCAGACTCCCTTCCATTGAGTCAGTGATGCCATCTAACCATCTCATTCTCTGTTGTCCCCTTCTTCTCCTGCCTTCAATCTTTCCCAACATCAGGGTCTTTTCAAATGAGTCAGTTCTTCACATCAGGTGGCCAAAGTATTGGAGTTTCAGCCTTAACAGCAGTCCTTCCAGTGAACACCTAGGACTGATTTCCTTTAGGATGGACTGGTTGGATCTCCTTGCAGTCCAAGGGACTCTCAAGAGTCTTCTCCAACACCATAGTTCAAAAGCATCAATTCTTTGGTGCTCAGCTTTCTTACAGTCCAACTCTCACATCCATACATGACAACTGGAAAAACCATAGCCTTGACTAGACGGACTTTTGTTGGCAAAGTAATGTGTCTGCTTTTCAACATGCTATCTAGGTTGGTCATAACTTTTCTTCCAAGGAGTAAGCATCTTTTAATTTCATGGCTGCAATCACCATCTGCAGTGATTTTGGAGCCCAAAAAATAAAGTCTGACACTATTTCCACTGTTTCCCCATCTATTTCCCATGAAGTGATGGGACCAGATGCCATGATCTTCGTTTTCTGAATGTTGAACTTTAAGCCAACTTTTTCATTCTCCACTTTCACTTTCATCAAGAGGCTTTTAGTTCCTCTTCACTTTCTGCCATAATGGTGGTGTCATCTGCTAGTTCCTTGGTCTGGCTTATATTTCTCAAGATCTATAGGCCCCTTCCTATGTAGTCGGTACTAATGACAGGATTTTAATCTATTGCACCTGTCACTTCCAAAGCAGTTCCCTCTGTTTTAGCTTCTTCTGTTTGCTGGTCTCTTCAGTGTCTGATTTCCGCCCTGACACAAGGGGGGTGGTGGTGGACACTTTTTTTAGGCTCACTTGTTCAGTCATGCTGTGGGGAGGGAGGGACGCTGCAAACAAATAACACTGGCATGTGGTCGCAGTGTCTCGGGCACACTGGGCCTGCCCCCACTCACGGCGCGTGTGCCCTCCCTGCCCACACTGCTCAGGCTCTAGGTTGCTCTGCTGGGAACCTTCTGAGGCCAGCCCTGGGCTGCATGCACCTCCCAGGTCTAAGCCACTCAGGTTCAGGCACTCAGGTAGTCCTCAGAGGCACAGACTCAGTTGGGCCTGAGTTTTGTGCCCTTCCCAGGTCCGAGCAGCTCAGGTGATGAGGTGTTTGGCGAGTGCGGTTGCTGCGTCTTATCACCTTCCCCATCCCTGCCTCTCGGTTTTCTGCGTGTACAACCGGCGCACCTTCTCAGGTGGATGTTGACTGTCTAGAACCCCAAGAAGTCTTAATGCCAAACTGCTTGCAGTTTGGTAGATAATGCCTCTCTGGGGCTGCAGTTGCCCCTTCCAGCTCTGGCTGCCTGTCACCGGAGGGGGATGGTCTGCAGCAGGCTAGTTCTGTTCAGTCCTTTGTTCTGGCGGTGTCTTAGGGCTTTTGTCATGATAGCTGTCCCGCAGTCTGGTTTGCTAGCCCAAGTTAGTTTGCTCAGATTGCCCTTGGGGGCATTCAGGCCAGATCCTTACTCTAAGCAATGCAGCCCATGCCTCTCTGCCCAGACCCCACTTGCAAGTGGAAAGTGCAGGCATATGCACTGCTTCTCCGCTGGAGAAGTTACCACTGGGCTTGTAATCTGTGGATTTTAATTATTTGTTTATTTTTCTTCCCTGTTATGTTGCCCTCTGTGTTTCCAAGGCTGGCCACAGACTTGGCACTGAGAGTGTTTCCTGATGTTTGGAAACTTCTCTTTTTAAGACTCCCTTCCTGGGATGGAGCTCCATCCCTACCTCTTTTGTCTCTTTTTTTGTCTCTTATATTTCTTCCTACCTCCTTTAGAAGACAATGGGCTGCTTTTCTGGGTGCCTGATGTCCTCTGCCAGCATTCAGAAGTTGTTTTGTGGAATTTACTCAGCATTTAAATGTTCTTTTGATGAGTTTGTTGGGGAGAAAGTGGTCTCCCATCCTATTCCTCTGCCGTCTTAGGACCACCCCCCTTAAATTTAATTTTCTATATTATCCAAGTTGGCAAAAATAAATATTGACAAGAAAATTTTTTCTTTAATTGTTCCCATTAAAAAAATATTTTTAATATCAGTTACTTTTTAAAGAAGGCCCATAAGACTTGGAACCAAGAGATCAGGATACTAGGTCTGGTCTGTCCACCAGTAGATGCCATGACTTGGGCTGACCAGTATCCCTTTCTGGGGTATAAGCTGACCCTAGTAATCTCTTCTTATCTCCCAGAGTGGTTCTAAGGGGTCAGCAAAACACTGTGGGGGGATTGGAAAGCTGGAGAGAGGAAACATTTTGAGATCATCCTTCTGGCAGGAAGACTTTGATCAATGCCTAATGGACCTGGGTCTAGTCTGGCTATCCTCTTGTTCCTGGCAGGTCCCAGGACACTCAGGAGGCACCTGTTTATAGACAGGTGTCCTTACCTTTGTGTGAAGGAAGAAGAGGCCCCTCTGGAAGCTTCGACTGGATCCCACAGCCTGTTTCTCTCTGTGGTTGGCATCTGAGGGATACACTTCCTGGGACATTAGCTGGGGCATCAGGGCATGTTCGCTGATAAAATCGTCCAGGAAAAAAGTGGCTAGAATTTCCAAGAAGAGGCTCTTTTTGTCCTTCTGCCTGCCCCCGGATGGGGATTCCCAAGCTCCTGCCTGGGATGCCTCCCTGCTGCCTGTGCCCAGGGCTCTGCACCCACAGTGCTCTGGTATGTAGATCTCTGGCTTCCTGGAGGTTGGGGGATCTTACTTTACAGGCACAAGGAAACTAGCTCAGAAAACCAGTCTCCCCTACATCCCTGGTGCCAATGCCTGAAGGCAGGTGTCTACTTGCTTTTTTTTGAAAGGGTTTGGCTGTAGAGAGTCTGCCAGAGGCACATATAAATCCAGAAACTTCTAAAGTTTGGCTTGGCAGACCCAGAGGGGCCTGGAAGGCAGTGATTCCAGCTCCATGTGGTGTTTGAGAGAGTCAGTGTTGCTGCCAGTCCATTTTTCCCACTCAGAGAGTCGGGGCGCCTACTGAATAATTGAAGTATTAGTAACAGTTTCTTTCCCCTTCTGAAGGCAATCCCAAAGGTCTGCCGTTTTCTTTGCAGGAACCGTTGGCATTAAATACGCTGGGTGTCAGTGCAGCAGTGAGGTGGTTAATTTTGACTGAATATTATGCTATATAACCACTTGGCATTTAACTTGAAAAATGGCTTTCTGCTTCACCTGTCAGCATACCCAGTTCTCATCAAATAAGTGAGTGAGAAAAATTTTTAAATTTCAATTTCCTGATGCTATTAGACACTACTTCTTCCATACTTAAACAGTTTAGCAGTGCATGTACAGGCTTTGGTATTCAGACCATGCCTCAGACTACATGCCATTACAATAGCTTTTTTGTTTAAAGGGTAAAGAGATGCATGGATCTTTATCTTGAGGTTAGGAAAATGTATTGCAGGAACACGGCCAATCAGGTTCTGAATAACTTTGAAACATAGTACCATCACCCCAGTGTAGTACAAGGAATCCTAGAGCCTGCTGCAGAGGATTCGAGACTGTCAGAAGGAAGCTGTAGAAATGAAGTAAATGTGCAAAGTAATCCTGCGTGGTACTTCAGGGGGAAATTGATCACTCATGTTAGCATTAATCTATTTTTACTGTTTCTTTTGTCAATTATAATCCAGTAAACCATGCCAGAGACTTACGTTCATGAACTCTCCATGTTTGAGATGAAAACCCCAGGCTCATTCACTGTGTGAATTAGAGATCTTCAGACTTCAGACATTTTTGATTAGTGTCACCCTATTTTGTTCATTCATCCTTAAAATAAAAAGGGAGAAGAATGGAGATGGTAGTATTTGATTTCTACATCTCAGAACCACCTTTGATGACTCTTTCACTTTATGGTAGATGTGCACTGGACACAATGGGAGAAGACACTTTGCAGATTTCTTCAGAATTTGGCAAACTATGGCCTGGGGGCCAAATTCAGCCCATGGCTGGCCTGACCTGTTTCTGGTACAGCCAGAATTTAACACAACATTGAAAATTTAAAAAAAAAAATCCTATGATAAACCATCATGGAAAGATATTTTTAAAAGAATATATATATATATGCACACACATATATATACATATATGCATGTGTAACTGAATCACTATGCTGTATAACAGGAATTAACATTGTAAAGCAGCTATACTTCAATAAAAATAAAAACATAAAGTGTTATGGGGACATAGTCATTCCTTCCCTTCACATATTGTCTCTGGATGCTCTCAATCTGCAGACTTGAAGGGTTGCTACAGAGACCCACAAAGCCTAAAACATTTACTTTATGGCCTATATGAAAAAAAATTTAGAATCCCCAATTTTCATTCTCTTCCATCTTCATTCCTGGGACTAATTTTTCCAGATCCTTAGTGGAGATATTTCTGGAAAGAATGAATGTCCTGAGAAGTTATATACATATAAAGAAGTTTTCTTTCTTTACTTAGGCCAAATGGAGGGCTGTGCAATTATCTCTATTGTATAGCTGAAAATGTTGACATTTAGAGGGGTCCCATGGCCTGCAGGTTAATTCAGACCTGGGATGAGAAACACAGACTCTGTTTTGCATAGGAGCTGCGGGGGTTTAAGAAGTTAGCAAATGTGAGTTTAAAGAGTCCCCACCATATAGCATACCTTCAGTCCTTGTTAAATAGTATTCCCTTTATTCTTATCAGTCCACGACCCTCATGGACGGCACCACATGGTTAGGAAGAAGGGCTGCCCACCGCTATTGGCCTTTCTAGTGACACAGAGCGGAGAAGGTGATGACACCCCACTCCAGTACTCCAGTACTCTTGCCTGGAAAATCCCATGGATGGAGGAGCCTGGTGGGCTGCAGTCCATGGGGTTGCTAACAGTCAGACATGACTGAGCGACTTCATTTTCACTTTTCACTTTCATGCATTGGAGAAGGAAATGGCAACCCACTCCAGTGTTCTTGCCTGGAGAATCCCAGGGATGGGGGAGCCTGGTGGGCTGCCGTCTATGCGGTCGCACAGAATCGGACACGACTGAAGCGACTTAGCAGCAGAGCAGCAATGACACAGAGACCCAGCCCATGAGTGGGAGTGGGGTTATTCGTCTCCATTGGAAACACGACCCATGTTTCCCTGTAATGGGCTCCATATTTTGGCTGAGCAGCTTCAGATGTCTGGCCAGTAGGAAACCCGTGTCCTTCCTGCACAATTTCAGCCCTAAGAATCTGTGCCTCTCTCTCCCTAGAGGCCCGCAGAACGAGAGGGAGGAACAGCTAGAAATCAATAAATGGATTACACACCTCCAAGGCTCTGCCATTTGTCATCTCTGACCTACACAGATGTTCTGGGGCTTACAAGAACCCGAGCTACGTGTGTTTCCATGGTCTTCCTTATCCTCCGCTTTGACCTGTCAGTATATTGTTCCCAGTTCTGAGCGAAGTGGTAGAGAGAGAAAGAGGAAAGAAGGGAGGGAGGTAGTAGAATTCAAAGAGAGAGAGAGAGAGATTGAGAAAGAATGCCCAAAAGTGCTGGTTCCAGCTGGCCTGTTTTGGAGACCAGGTGCCAATATCATCCTAGCCCCTCTGAGGTCAGCTCGGTAATGGGTACCCTTCATTGGCTGCCCGAGAAGTCAGGCTGCTGCTCCCAGAGGGAGCAGCCCTGATCTACTTCTCTAAAGACCAGTGAGAAGGAAGGGGAGTGAATTAACCAAGACATTCAACATATGGTCTCCAGGGTGATGTGCAAACTCCACAGAATGTCCTTTAAAGCCATTCAACCATCCGCTCACAATATACCCATGAGTGCCCACTCTGTGCTGGGCACTGGGCTGGGAGAAGATGGAGAGGGGAACTGACAGCTCCTGCCCCCAGGAGCTCGGCACCACACATGTTATCAGCGAAAGCTCTAGTTTAATCTTGGAGATGATTTACAAGGGTGTTGGGAAGTACACCAGCAGTGGTGATGGAGAGCACTCTGATACTGGCAATTTCAGGCTTCTTTGACTGGAGACCTGGAAAAGGAAATGGCACCCCACTCCAGTACTTTTGCCTGGACAATTCCATGGATGGAGCAGCCTGGTAGGCTACAGTCTATGGAATCACAAAGAGTCGGACACGGCTGAGCAACTTCACTGGCACTGACTGGAGAGGGATGAGACGAGGTCACTGTTCAGGGTTTGGGTCTGCTCCTTGAACCTGGAGACGGTGTCAGCCACTGGCTGATCCACCATCCTCTATGAACCCAGAGCTCTTAGGCATCCTTGCAGATGAATTTGCTCTCTGAAGCTCCTGCCTGCCAAGCAGCAAGCCAGAGAGGCTTAGGACAGCTGGGGGTTGACAGCTGGTATGTTGCAGAGGGGAAGAAAGTCCAGCTGGGGTGAAGGTGCCCTGCAGCCTGGCTAGAACTCTAGGGATGACGGATGGTTTCCTGAGTGTGATGGAGGTGAGGAATCAGGATGGTGGGCTTTCCTTCCAGGGCTGGTCTCTGTGCCAGTCTGGACCTCAGCTTCCTCATCTGTAACTTGGGACCGCTGGGTGTTACCCTGAGATGTCATTGTAGGGAATGGGATTAAAGATTACCATTTAGAAGATGGAGCTTTAGGAAAAGGAAATTGTTCAAGCCAGCTCAGAAGTGTCATATACAAGGCCTGACAGAACCAACGCAGGAGTTGGAAAGGAGGGCCAGAATCTGGGATATGTGGTGTGGGCTTCTGTGAATAAGGCAATTGTGAGGCAGTAAAGCTTATGTTCTCGGCAGTCCAGAAGCACTGTTTCTGCAGAAAGGTGAAATGGCAATTGAACCTACTGAGCCCTGTCATCACAGGGGTTCCAGGCTACCAGGGGCTCCCTTTACCAGAAGTTTCAAGGTGATTTTCCATGAACCTAGCTGTAAGGCATGTCGTGTACCTCCCAGCTCAGGCTCTTACCCATCCCAGCCAAGTCCATACAGAACATCTTGGAGCCCTGAGCTGATTTGTGAATTAGCCTCAAGGTTCCCCCGCCCTCTCTGTGATTTATGGCTCAGGCCACACCTCGAACTTTCTGCTGGGTGCTGATGTCCTGTCCTTCATCTTTTTCTTTAATCATGAGAGAGTAATTGCAGATATTTAAACACTCGAGTTTCCTGCAGGAATTTCTATACTGGGTTTTATAGGCCTTTTATAACAGAACAAATCACAGTTTGGATGAAATTCTGGGAATTCTCTTGCAGGATAATCATGCTCAGATTGCCTCCCCACTGCTAGCTTAATGTGGCTGTCCAAGTCTGGGATTTACTGGGGAGCCAATTTGTTTTAAGAAATTAACAAAACCAATACCTAAGTACCGCACTGAACATAAAGTTTTTATTCATTTTGGTGAAAGCGGAGGAAAAAAAAAAAAGAAAGAAAAAGATACCCAACATTCTACTACTCACAAAACAGCTCTTGGAAATCATTTTTATGAAATTGAATCTTTCTCCCCAAATGATTCCCTCATGCTAAGCGGGAGGCAGTGTGGCCTGTAATAATTGCTCCCTTGTATTTGTCTGGTAACCGGCTCAAGCTCAGCAGGCTTTGCCTGACCCAGAGGTCTCATTGCACCATCTTTATACTTTTTTACTTTATTTATTTATGTTTTTTTTTTTTTTACGGAAATGCAGGGAGCCATGTTGATGAGAGAGAATTCTCATATGGGAAAAGCCATTTGAGGACTGTGAGAATTTAGACACACAAGAAGCTATCTGTATCCTCACACCCCACACATATACAAAGTATCATTGTTTTTTCAGAATGTGTCCTAGAAAGGAGAAAAGGAAGAAGGATGTGCTTTTCCAGAGTTGCATGTTTGAAAACTTATCTAAAAGCAACAGTGTTTCTTCCGGGGCAACGGGTGGGGGGGGGAGGGGGGCTTGTCTCCCCCTTAATTGCTCTTATCTGCTGAGCCCTGGATCCTGCTCTCTCCCCACGGTTAAAGAGAGTGATAGATGTATTCCAGTGAACAAGCACTCAGTACTTCTGCCATGCGGGCAGGAGCTCCGAACTCTGGGGACAGCTAAGAATGACACCAGTGCCCTGCCATTGAAACCTGGGAGACAATTTGCACTGTCCCAAGACCTACATGGGTTGACCTGTCTTCTCTAGACAAGGACGTTCTCTGAGATTGCTGTCACCACCTAACCCAGCCTCCTAGCACCAGGGAACAGAACTGTCACCCTTCTTGAGTTACAGGCCAGGGCATTTACTGGGCACTGCAGGCCCTGCATTTACGTCTCTTCACCCCTGGCAGGCACACATGCCCCACTGCACTCTCTGCTGCCCAGGGCATGCCCACGAGCCAGGCCTGAGGGCCTCACCTGAGGGTCCTGGTAGGACGCATGCAGGTCCTGGCCACCCACAATGGGACACTTTTGAAGCTGTGTGGGCCCTTTAGACCTGACCCTGCTCCTACGTATCCCAAATGCGTAGTCTGCTTCCGCATCTCTTACTCTCCGGCTGGTCCTGGGGTTTGGTGCCTGGAGAGTCATCCTCAGCCCTGAGGTCTGGGTTGGGGTTCCCTGGGCCACTCGAATATGACAGCCAGATCTGAGTGATCCTGGCTTTCTGGAACCTGTCACTCTGTTGACTCCGGACCTGCCTTGGTGTGAGGGCTGGGACTTCCCCAAGTGGTCCGAGCTTACTGCTAGCGAAGGTTACCTGGCAGCCTTCGCTGGAGTTCCAGCCTACGATGGAGAACACTGCAGGCATCAATCCACATACTCACTTTGTGGAGAGCTTTGACACCCTGGAAGCGACTGGCTCCATTGGACACATGCATGCCTCCTCAGTGCCCCCTGCTGGCCGATTTGCACACTTCCTGTGGCTTTGAGCTACATCGACCTCATTTAACAGGCCTGCAGGTTCCCCATGGAGAAGGAAATGGCAACCCACTCCAGCACTCTTGCCTGGAAAATCCCATGGACGGAGGAGCCTGGTAGGCTGCAGTCCATGGGGTCGCAGAGTCGGACACGACTAAAGCGACTTAGCAGCAGCAGCAGCAGCAGCAGCAGCAGGTTCCCCATGCGAGTACAGGCTGCTCCCCTGCACGGAAAAAGTTTCACCTGGTGCTGGCCCTGTCTCCCTGTAAAGTCTTTCTGGTCTCGTCTGTCTTTCAACAGGGACTGCTTGAATACCGACTGTGTACCTTTGTGAGGCTCAGCACTGAGGATGTTGTAAAGACAAAGCCTCTCCTCTCTTGGGCCATATAGCTCAGCGAGGGTGACAGGCCACCCAGAAAGATGCAAATGATGATCATTTTCGGTAGTGAGAAGGGCCATGGATGAAATAAAACAGGGTGCTGGGGACTGGATATGAAGCTATAGGTATCAACATTAGATATAGTCCCAGTGAGTCTCGAAAAGTGGCAACTAGACTTCCTTGGTGGTACAGTGGATAAGAATCTGCCTGCCAGTGCCAAGGACATGGGTTTGATCTCCAGTCTGGGAAGATTTCACATGCTATGGAGCAACTAAGCCCCTGAGCCTCAACTACTGAGCCCATGTGCCTAGAGCTTGTGCTCTGCAGCAAGAGAAATCAGTGCAATGAGAAGCTAGAGGACAGCAGCTAGAGAGTAGCCCCCACTTGCCACAACTAGAGAAAAAATGACCCAGCACAACCGAAAAGCCAATGGTGACTCAGCGATGGAGGAGCCACTGCGCCCACATGGGAGGGCATTTCCGGCAGAGGAAAAGCAAGGACAGGGGCCAGAAGTGGCCCGAGCATGGCGAGTGCCCTGGACACAGGATGGGGAGGAGCATCAGAGTGTGGTCTGAAGGCCAGCTGGGCCCAGATCCCAGAGCAGACAAGGAGCCCAGATTCAGCTGAGCATGTGGGATGAGCCTTGGGAGGGCTCAGCAGTTGTGACCTGCTCTTGGCTGAAGTCAACCCTGTCCCAGTGCAGAAAATATGCACTTGGCACAGGCCTGTGCCCACGGGGATCTAGGAAGCACCGTTTTCTTGAAAGAATATGTTTTAAATAAACAGGCTTTATTTCTCACAGCTGAGTTCTCTCTTGCTGATGTAGTCTCATTGAAGAGAATTTTCTTTTCTTTATTTATTTTTTTTGGCTTGCAGGACCTTAGTTCCCCGACCAGGTATGGACCTGCATTTTCTGCAGCCCGAGGGAGCAGGGACAGGAACCGACAGCCAGACCCGCAGTCAGGACCTCGTGTCTCTGGGAGACAGAGCCTGAGCCCAGGCTTCCCCTGCTGATGGCCACACACCATCTTCCTGCTGCCCTCTCTTGTTGCAGACCCCAGGGCAGGAGCTGGCCCCCTTTGGGGATGTGGTTTTGCCAAAGCAGTGTCTGAATTAAATATTGCTGGGTGTGTCTGGTTCAGCAGCTCACTGGGTGGACAGGAAACATTGTGGGCTTCTGCGACCTCACTAATTCCATTGTGTGGCTTTCAATGTCACTCTATTTAAATCCCTGTCAGAAAGCCCTTCAGGACAGCTGGTTTTATTTACTGTCAATATATCCGCTCCCTGGTTAATACCGGCCTGAACGCCATCAGGGAGGGAAGCATGCGTCTTATAAACTGGACATCCACCTGCTAAAGGAAACAGCCCCCCACCTCTCCCTGGCATATGTGCAGATGAGAAAATTTATTGAGCCCATTTTCATATCTTTCTACTAATGGGAGGATTTTTAAGACCTTTCTAAGTATAGAAGCAGTAAATCTTGGTTCACATTTCACCCAAAAACAGAAAATAAAAATACTTTTTGAAGGAGAGCATAGAGTCACCCGGCCCACGCCTGCAGTTTGGATAGCTCAGTTCCTGACAACATCAACAAAAACAAAACAAAACAAACAAACAAACAAAAAAAAACACATTGTAGCAATCAGCCCTCTAATGAGCCTCTAACTTGGTTTCTACCTTATCCCAAAGGTATAAGGAATAGCACTGCTTTTTTTAAAATATCAAGAAAACATCATTTGCTCTAAAATGTCCCTAAAAGCAGGTCTAAATTGCCAATAAAGGCTAGGTAATTGTATCAGCATGGATCAGAAAGCATTTCTCAGGCCCGATGAAAGAGTTTGCAGGGCTGAGGAGTGGGGAGCAGTGGCTGCACCCTCAGTCCTTGGGAAGAAGCTTGCCTGGTGGAGGCAAGGGGGCAGAGGGAGAGAGATGTTGAGAACACAATGCAATTTCCCTTTTAAAGCCAAGCACCTTTCTCTCCCCCTCATTTTGTTCTAATTAGTTAAACTTAATTTCTTCTGAGAAGTTGTCTGTAAACTCAGGTTACATCAAAGAAACTTTCTGGCTCTTTTGTTTGAGAAGCAGCTCTTTCTTGTTTCCCTTCTTCGGCCCCTAGTTCTGAATTACTTAATTATTTCTTTCCCCGTCCAGGTTAATGACATACAGAAAAGTAAAATGCACTGGCGGCTTGTCTTCTTAATAACATGACCAGCCTTGCCCTCCACCTTAGAGTTCTATAATCACTTGACTAGCAAACACATATACAGTATAAATATTTAAGAAAAAGTAAATTCCATTAAGCTGCTGTGTGATAGATGCAGCGGTAGGTACTTATCTTTGAAATATTAAACTCTAGACATTTATATCCATACAAAAAAGAGTTTCCTGCCATTTGATGAGAATTATGTGCCTGGCACTAATAAAATATTAAACTCCAATTTAAAAGATAAGTATCTTATCCAATTTTTTCATAATAAAACACTTTACGATGCTCAGGAAGCCAATATGCATCAGAATTTCCATACAATACTGTATTTACAAACTTTCATAAAAGTTTTGTGTCTGCATTTATCAGTGGCTGGCTTCACACTAGCATCCTGATTATTTTCCCTAATGACATGGTGCATTTCAATAATACATGATGGAAGGTGTACAAACAGCCTTTGTTTGTATGTGTGGTAATTCCATAGTTTTGGTTAGTGGCTCTCACTGTCAGTTAATTAAATGGAGGTGGTCACTAAGATCGCATTATCCTTTTCGGTCCCCATTATATAAATTAATGTCAAGCTGATGCAATGTTTCATGTTTAAAATAACAGATACAAGTGCTAAAAATTATAGCCTGCAGTTTTCCTATTTGACAATGCATTATTTTCAGCTGCAAATGTCAGTTTCTAACCTCTGCCAAGAATATGTGGAGAGGGCAATGAGTAATAAGTGTTAGTTATCAAATTTAGTGTCTTTTGAAATTTGCCCAGTGTTGCCAGGGTGGGGGTGGGGTAGCAGGCAATGTGTACGTGTGAATTTATGGAAGCTCTGCTTCCAGAGCCCAGTGGGATAAGAAGCAGTCAGCAAGAGCTCCCCAGCAAGAGCTGCCTCAGAGTGCAATGTCAAGTCCTGGCAGAGGCCCGGGAGGGCCAGCCTTGGGTGGTGTCCCAGCTGTCTCTTCCTGTAGGGATATTTCAGACACCAGGACAGCTAGAACTTATGCGGTCTTCCTGAAGGGTAAGACATTGTCAAATGGCCTAACCTAATTTGACCTGGACTTCATAAGCCCCAGTCTTTTCATTCTGACATAAATCTCACCTTTGCCTTAGACGTTGCTGAGCTGGCCTCAGCCATTGATGGAATGTTCTTGACACCCCGAGATCATTCAGTTTCTGACAGCAGAAGTCACATGCAGGAGCCTCCCTGTCCCTGTAGAGATTGGCTTTGACAAAAGGATTTCTATTAGCAGCCTTCTCCCTCTTTGTTTTGATAGATGTCAAAAGACAGCTCTGCCTTAAGAAATGTAATTACTCAAGAGGATGATTGGAGGTAAAAAGCTAGGAGAGGTAAATAGCATGATGTTGTAAATAAACAAAAATCACCGCAGGGGCAAAACCCCTCTGCCGTCACCTGCAGGTTTGGGATTGAGAAGTGAAAGGTTCCTCCCAAGGCCGTGTCCTTGGGCTCATGAGCAAACAAACGATGTGAGCATGGGTGATACGTGTAGTGTAGGACTAGCTAAAGAGTTCTATATCATGACATTGAAAGGTACCAGCATGATACCAGATGCCCTGAAGTTGTGACTGTCCAGAAGAGACCTTTGCTCATTGTGAGCTCTCGGTCTTCAGCAGAAAGTACTATCTGTCGGAGGAGGGGGGTGGGGATGCATGACACCTCTGCAGCCCAGCTGATGCTCCACCAGTGGTGACCAAATTGTTCTTAGAGCATCATCAGTTAGACACATCAGAGAAAGGCACTTCCCAGTTCTAACCAGGAGATCAGAGGTGGCTATCTGCAGAGATTTTAAAATAGTAAACATCTTATAGCCTAAATGACAGCAGGTATGCTAGTCTTCTTTCCCTTGATTTTGAGTCCCAACCAAATAGGCAAATCATATTTCATCTTGAGAATATTAGTGCAAGCGGTCATTTCTGCAGGTGTGAGGTCCCGTTGGTAACCATGACCAGTGACTGTTGCATTATTTGGCCACAAACATCAGTCGATTCTTGACCGGGAGCTCTCTCCCCTCTCTTCCAGAAACGAGCAGCAGTAGAGTTTCCTTATTTCTGTAAATTACTGTAGAAACAAAGGACTGCAATTATCATCACATTTGAAAAACATCTGCTAATTACACTCAGGATAAACTGCACTTAATACCTATGATATCTATTATGAGCAAATCAGTGAGATGCCCTAGCATGCACTGATCCCTTCATCTTCCAATATTTCTAAGAAACAATTGCTCTGTAAAGGGTTCTTTAAAAGCCTGACCTACTGGGGTTCTCCTAGGCAGCTGTTTCATAGGCTGTAGTCTGAGGGGGACCGCATGACTTGGGTTCATTTATTTTGGAAGGTGCAGCTCAGCAGAGTCCTGCCTCAGGCCACTCACTTGCTGTGTAATCTCAGGCAAGTTTTCTAACTTCTCTGAGCCACTGTTTCCTTTTCTATAAAATGGGAGCAAGAATAAGACTTTTGGTGTAGGATGATCATAGTGATCAAACGTACCAATATGTTTAAAGCTTTGAAATTGTCCTGGTGTGTGATTTAGAGCTTCTGGAAAGTTGGTCCTGGAAGGTTTCTCCAAACAGCCTCTTGCAAAGAGTGACAGCATTGAACTCAGGCAGTGTCACCCATGGGTGATGGTAGAGATCTGGGTCTGCTCAGACCCCTCAGAGTGGAGGTCATCCCATGCCGGGTCACGTGGCCTGCTCTGGCTGAATTCGCCTGCTGGCTGCTTCATGCGTGTGAGCAGCGGGACAGGAGTCAGAATGCTGCTCTCCTAGCTTTACCAGGAAACTCAAGTAGAGCAAATCACATAAAAGGGGGTTTTGAAAAGTAAACTGCATGGAAAACGGGCAGTTGATAATCATAACATTGTATTATTAAAAAGCATGGTTCTAATTTGTTCATTGTTTGGTGCACACTCTGTTCCCTCTGCCCCCGCCTCTGCCGTAGATGAGACCCTGCCCGGCTCTGAGCTGACCCTCGGAGATGCCATGCATCTCACAGCCAGAACAATCTTCCTAATATAACCAGCCTTGCACCACCTTGGGGGAAATCCTTGCTTCCTCCTTGCCCCAGCTCAAGTGTGGGCTCTTGCCACAGCTCCTTTCTTTGACCTCGACTAGCTCTCTAGCTTTATGTCTATTCCCTCATTTCTTCTCTTCACATCTAGCCAGTTGGAAACTTCTGTTGTTCTTGGAAAAGGCCGTGTCTTCTCTCCACTCCTATCTTTGCAGGCCATTCGGTACTTCAGGCAAAGACTCTAGGGCTAGAATCTTCAGATTCAAATCCCTGCCCATCACTGAGAGGCTGGGTGGCTTTGGACATATTACTTCTCTGAGCATTACTTTCCCCTCCAATACTGTGGAGTGTCTACTTCACAGGGTTTTAATGAGTATTTAGTCAAGCTTTAAAATAAACCAGGGGTCTTGGGTTACTTTTTTCTTGTGAGATGTGTCTTAGGAAAGAGTGACTCAACTCCTGGGCAAGATATGAAGATTTGTCTTCTGAGATAGCAGAGGCCTCTCACTTTCTTTTTTATCTGTAGACCCTTGAAAGCTGAAGTTCAAGCATCCCCCTTCCCAGGAAACCCTTAATTCTGCGTTAATTCATGGCTCTTCATTAACCCTTAATTCATGGATCTCTTCCACCCACATGCTTTATCTCTGTATCAGTCACTATTCAGTCTCCCAAGGTGTGATCCTAGTAGGACCTTAAAACAGCAGAGAAACCCAAAGCCACATGGAAACTTGGAGCTTCCAGACCTGGCCTTTGACATGACTGATGCACCATCATTGTTTTCCTGCTTTTACCTGCTATGTGATAGTTTTTATCTGGCAAGTGATTGTAGATTCACATTGAGGATCATTTCAGTCTTGCTCTAATGCTGTCTTTTTGTCTGGAGAAAAATACAGAGAGGAGTGTAGTTCTCTACGATATGACTCTGAATTAAGAAGAGTTACCTGGGAGAAGAAAATGAAGAAGAAGGAGGAGGAGAAGATGACAAGTAAGGAGGAGGAGGTGGAGGGGCACAAGGAAGGAAACAAGGGAGGAAGGGAGGGCAGGGGGAGTTGAGGTCCCTTGTCTGGCCTTCCTGGACCTAGCTCACTTTCCTCCAGCTAACTTGACGCGGATCTCATGATATATTTGAGGCCTCAAATCTGATCCATCCTGTGTGACAAGGACAGGGTGGGTGGCTTCTGTCTGCAATTTAAGGTAAAATTAACGCATATGCTTCTTCGGTATTTTCACAGTATAAGACTTCCAGCCAAATGTGAGTGTTTCCACACACTTCCTTCTCGAGAAGATGGATTTGCATATGCATTAAGGCCATTTTATCAGAACGCACACACAGAGGAATGACACATCTCATTGACAGCGCCCGGGTGACGGATAACGCCACACAAAACATACATTTGCAAGGAAAATAGGAGGAGGAATCGAATTAAGGGCCGGTGTGCGAATGGCAGCGAGTTTTCTGCGAGGAACCACAGATTGCACTGCCTGACTCACTTCCCTGCGCTGGCACTGGGTGAGTTCTGAGTCAGGTGGCGACAGGTGCTCCGGATCGAATCTACCTGCACTCCCGCTTGGGTGGGGCTGCTGGGCACCTGCATCTTTGGTGTTTCACACCTGAGACACAGTGAGCACCACCTGCCCTGTGATTCCCACTGTCTGGCCCCTGATCACGGTTTTATCTCGTCTCCATCTCCTACCCACGTGCTCGGCACACACGTGCGTCCCAGAGCTCATATTGCCCTTCCTGCAGTCTGTTATGTGGGGCCTCCAGGAGAGAAGCTCCTGGCAGCTCATGCTCCTTAAACTTGGGCACCCCTCACTCTTGGGGCCCATGAGCACCAGAAGAGGTGGAGGTGGTGGGGAGGGGAGGCCAGCTAGGAATTAGGAGTCATTTCAGGGAGCATCTAAAAAGCCTTTGTGCGTGCTAATTCGCTTCACTGGTGTCTAACTCTTTGTGACCCTCTGGACTGTAGCCCTCCAGGCTCCTCTATCCATGGGATTCTCCAGGCAAGAATACTGGAGTGGGTAGCCCATTCCCTTCTCCAGGGGATCTTCCTGACCCAGGGATCAAACCCATGTCTCTTAAGTCTCCTGTACCAACAGATTCTTTACTACTAGTGCCACCTGGGCAGCCCCAAAAGTCCTTAGAGGGGCCCAGATCTCCAAGTCCCCAGTAATGCACTATGATTTCTTGTTCTCAACAGTCACTTTCATATGAATGCTTTTCTTACAGAGGCAAAGGCCAAACTGTGGAAGGCTCAGTCTTCCTCTTTGTCAACTCAGTTCTCAGCACAAATTGCACCTTCTTGGAGAATCTTTTGTATTACTGCTCCCAAGCCCCGGTTACTCTATACTTTACCCCGGCTTGCAGGATTTAGTGACACTGAAAATCTGCCCCATTCGTCGACTCGTTCGTGTCTCGTGTGCCTGTCTGTTCCACATCTCGACCGTCCCTGAGCACAAGGCCCTGGCGGTCACTCGTCTTCCTGTCGCTGCATCTATAGCCTCTTTCAGCAGGTGTCCTGTACACGGTGGTCAGATGCCCTGTCTGCCCATGACTTTCTCTGCCCTCTGCAAATGCCATTTATTTCTCTGGAATGGCAAGCTTCCTTGTAAATGAAAGGACTGGCAAAGTGTATGGAATTTTCGATTCTTGCTTGTTGTACCCTGGGGAAATATGCCAAGTTCAAGGTCTAGCAGAGACCACGACAGGAGTAGTCCCTGATTTCTGGGAGTGCAGTTTGTGGGAGACACAGACATCTCATGGGAAATCACACAATGATTTAATGGGAGTTGTAATGGGCAACGGAAGGCTCTTGTGAAGAGCACGCGTCCTGGTCCTGTCAAGCTGGGCCCTGCCTCAGTACCTTGGAGAGTGGCACACAGTGGGCACTGTGCCCTTTGGCCCCCCTGATGACCTCAGCTTCTCTCAGCCTCTGTTCCTAGGAGCCGTCATGGGGAGAAGGAACACCCTGACAAGCCCTCGCCTCCTCCCACCACGCCTACCTATCTCCAAGTTCAAGGCTCCCTGGAGTTCTCCTCACATAGCCATGTTACCTCTTAAAGTGGTACCTTCTCCCACCTGCCAGATGACTCTGGGGACTGGGCTTTCGAAGGAAAGTTGACGACTTATGGGCCAAGGTGGCTAGCAGGGCTAACCATACCAACTCAGATGGGGTCTTCCCATTGTAACCACCTAGGAAATGCAAGTCAAAATATTAAACAGGGGTAAAAGCCAAACATCCCCTTTTTAAAATGTCTATATAATATATATAGATAACAAATATGTATTTGTTTTTTTTTTAATTGAAGTAAAATTGATTTACAATGTTGTGTTAGTTTCAGGTATACAGCAAAGTGATTCAGTTCAGGTCAGTTCAGTTCAGTCGCTCAGTCATGTCTGACACTTTGTGACCTGATGAACCACAGCACGCCAGGCCTCTCTGTCCGTCACCAACTCCTAGAGTCTACCCAAACCCATGTCCATTGAGTCGGTGATGCCCTCCAACCATCTCATCCTCTGTTGTCCCCTTCTCCTCCTGCCCTTAATCTTTCCCGGCATCAAGGTCTTTTCCAATGAGTCAGCTCTTTGCATCAGGTAGCCAAAGTATTGGAGCTTCAGCTTCAACATCAGTCCTTCCAATGAACACCCAGGACTGACCTCCTTTAGAATAGACTGGCTGGGTCTCCTTTCAGTCCAAGGGACTCTCAAGAGTCTTCTCCAACACCACAGTTCAAAAGCATCAATTCTTCGGCACTCAGCTTTATTTATAGTCCAACTCTTACACCCATACATGACCACTGGAAAAACCATAGCCTTGGCTAGATGGACCTTTGCTGACAAAGTAATGTCTTGGCTTTTTATATGCTGTCTAGGTTGGTCATAACTTTCCTTCCAAAGAATAAGCGTCTTTTAATTTCATGGCTGCAATCACCATCTGCAGTGATTTTGGAGCCCAGAAAAATAAAATCAGCCACTGTCTCCACTGTTTTCCCATCTATTTGCCATTCAGTTAAATATATATATTTGAATATATGTGAACATATGTATTCTTTTCAGGTTCTTTTTCATTATATGTTATTATAAGATATTGTGTATAGTTCCCTGTGCTATATAGTAGGGTTATCTATTTTATATATAGCAATTTGTATCTGTTAATTTAAAACTCCTAATTTATCCTCCGCTCTTCCTTTTTGGTAACCATAAGTTTGTTTTCCACATCTGTGAGTCTATTTCTGTTTCGTAAATAAGTTCGTTTGTATCATTTTTTTTGGATTGCACATGTAAGTAATATCATATGACATTTGTCTTTCTCTGTCTGACTTAATGTGCACTTGGTTTTTCTCGGAAGGGTGGAGTGAACTGTGTTGTCAGCCTTCTATCTTGTGAATCTCTGGTCCTGGCTTCCTTGGAAACCTCGTGTATAGCGTCACCTCTCCGACTCCCTCAGGGCCACTGGTGATCTGAAGAGCGGCAACTGGATTACATGCTCGTGAACATGAAGGCTGAAAGCTTATGTCCAGAATGGACACAGTCAACCTTTGTTGGACGTTGAAATGCCGCTGGAGGTATACTCATGTGCTGTTTCTAGGTCTCCCTCTGTGGGAGCAAACAATGCAACTTCAGTGGGGAGTACTTTAGCAAAGTGTATACAATTGACCAAATTGACCTTATATTTAATCATATTAATCTGCATTACTGACGCATATGATCAAAACCTGCCAATCCATTTAGCTGTTTTTTACAATGGAGTTACCACCAGAGTCAGAGGCATAGGCCAGGTCTTAAACCCTGTCCTCATTCCATACTGCCAGCCAGCACTCAGTTGAACCTTGTGACAGCAGTGGGAGAGCCGGAGCCACTGCAGTTCACCAAGGATAATTTGTGAAAGGGTAGAATAGCTTAATCTAATCAACCTTATTGTCAGTGGTGAAGATTATTGCAATGATAGGTGCATCAGAAGTGTAAGATATCAATCAGAACTGTTTGTCGTTAAAATCCCAACCTAGAACTTCATTATTTTTGCTAAGAAATTGTAGAACATTCAAAATTTTTCTATCAAGTGCCTCACCGAGTGCTGAGCCTATCTTGTTGCTATGCATTAATTTTATTTTTCCATTGGAGACTTTGACGATAGTTCACGTCTTCACTCTCTCTAACCTGGTAGCTTCTCTATGTCTTTGGGAGAGGAATTTGTAATTGCTGGAATATTCTTGGCCATCCTTCATTTGGAATTTATGTGGTAATTTCAGCAAAACCGAGACCTTGTGCAGCAGTTTTCATCTTTTTCAAGGCTGCCTCTATTTCTTGAGATGCTGGAGGGTTTCCAATTATTCCTTCTGGTCTCTTTGGATGTGAATCGTAACAGATCAGCTGAGAGTCGCAGTTCAACATTGTTAAGCTTATCAATATAAATATAATGTTAAACCCCTTTTAGATAATTGGAGTTATGTGTGAAAATGTGACCAATTTGTGCATAAATTGGTCCTACACTTCTTCCTGGCAAAGACAGAGAGAGAGGGAAAGAGAGACCAACCATATGTGAGGCTGGTTCGCTTCTTCTCAAGGACTTTTCTGCACCTTGAATCCTTGATCTGGTTTTGTGGCTGTTGGCAGTTGGAAACCTGCAGGGGTTATGTAAAACCATAAGGTCTTTTGCCCCTTTGAACCAAATTCTTTCATTCTAGAGGCTATCAAGTGAATATCAACAAGGCACTTAAACTTCACACCAACGGGGAAGATGCAGACAGTCTTGAGAATTAAACGTCTCTGCTTGGACCACTACCAAATTCAAACAACCAAATGGAGAGACTGACGCCCATGGAGAAGGGAAGAGAGGGTGCTGAGGGAAATCCTGGAACTGACTCCTCCTGCTTGGAAACCTTGCTGTCACTTCGAGATCCTGGAAAGCTCATACTCTGCTGCGTGAGTGTTCGTGTGTGTGTGTGTGTGTGTGTGTGTGTGTGTGTGTGTGTGTATGTGTGTGTTGACGGGTAGGGAGTGGGAACTAGTCCATTTCTCCAGTTGTGGGTCCTCCGGAGTGGGTTAAGAGGCAAGAGATGATTATTATACAACTGCCCGAAGCATTTTACAGCTTAAGAGTGTTTAACAAAATCAATCCTTTGTACCATATTGAGCCAAGTATTATTATTCAAACTTTATAGATAGAGAAATTGAGGTTCTCAGAAGATCAAGACAAAAACAAAACCAAAACAGGAGTTTGAGGATACTCACAGCAATATTCAGCATCCACTCTGCGTGGTTTTTAAATTTTTAAACAGGATGTTTCTTTTCCTGCAACAAAGCTGCAATGGAGGTACATTTAAGGAAAAAAAACCTGAGGCTCATATAATCTGTGGGGCCATCTGACAGGTTTCTGACAGGCCTGATGGTGAAGGCTATTCCTTGTTTCCATGAGCCTGGGAGTCACTGGGACTGGAGAGCTTCCAATGGAGGCAGGGTTCTATCTCTCTGGGCCTATCTCAGGGCTCAGAACAACAGACCTGCCCTGGTATTACAGAGGTCTCAGGGAAATGTAGACCAAAGCCCAGTGTCAACTTGGGAGGCCCACTCTGCCATGGCCACTGGGCAGAACATGAGCCAGAACCATTCCCTCCATTCCAGCTCACTGAGAAAACACAGTGGCTACCTTCAAGCCCCACAGGTTTGACCTCTGACTTTAGGGGTGCTCAAGGTGGGAGGCTATATAACAATTTCCCCCAAATGAAAAGGGTCCCAGATACACTTTGCCCTGGAAAGAGCTGTTTTCTGGGAAAACCTGAGGTGACCATTTCAATTTGTGATTACAATTCCAAAAGAACTCCAGGATTTCATGGTCATTAAAGCTTCCTCAATTCCTCATCCTTTCTCATCAATCTGCAGGAAAGGGTGTATATAAAGAGGTTTCTTGGACATCAAATGCTCTGTTGAAGCAGGAAGATGAGTGAAACAGACATGAATCAGAAAACATATGGATCCAATTTTGGTTTAAAAATTAATGGGAAAACACATTCTCATCAAACTCAAAACAATGAAAAATATTTCTTAAGCAGGCAAAGACTCCAAAATACAGCTGGGTTGGCCCAGCTCCACACAGATTCCTTAACGCCCCTGATCTCCTACTTTGGTTTTCAAGAATAGCAAGATGAGCTGAAGGATGTTTGGAATGCATTAGGGCAGCACCAGTGAGATGTGGGCCTCCAGCAGCATGGACCACCAGGACAGGGTCCCAGAAAACAGATCCTAAGACTGAAGAGGTGCTCAGAAAGTAACAGTGATAGTGATGTTAGGCTCCCTCAGTGACCATGAGTCTCATAAAATGGAATAGTGAAAACATTCCAAAGGGAAATTCATCTTCTATCATCCATCCGTTGGGTGGGGCCTCACTCTAGAGGAAGGAAAGTGTATCAGGTACAATTCCCAGCCAGTCCTTCCCTGGTAAACTCCTCCTGTATCCTTCTCATACTCCCAGCCCCAGATCTGCAAAACCATGGTCTCTGAACTGCCTCCTGGGTCTGTACTTCTGAACTGAAGCTGTTCTCTGGTGCCAGGCCTACTGAAGGATCAAGGATGAGGCAGTCTGTTGATGGAAGTGACAAGCGAGGGGAGAGGGATGTCTGAGCTGTCAGCTGCAGGGCATGTTCAGCCAGCCAGGCCAGAGCCTCTAAATTGCCCACCATCTCCTAGATTTTGCTGGTTGACAAGGTTCCTGGACCTCATCCTCCTCAAATCCTTGAACCACCTCCTCATTTTGCCCCTCCTTCTCAGCCAATGATCATGCCTCTTACTTTAGAGACAAAACAGAAGCCACCAGCTGAGGTGCACCCCAAAATGTTAGCACACCCGCCACTCCCCTCACATCAAACCCCATCCTCTTCTCTTTCCTTCTGTCAGGAGAGAGAAGGGCCCCTCCGTCCAAGCTGATCCATCCCGTTGTGTGTGTGTGGAGGGGTCCTGTCTCTCTGCCTCCTCTGAGGCCCTGAGAATCTCCAATCTCTGCTTTATTTCAGACATCTCTCTTCGTCATGAGCTGTTTTCTGGTCGGTGTTGAAATGCTCTATCTCAGAGCCAGACTACCTAGCCTGGTGACTTTAAGGATGGTACCTGGGCTCTCCGTGCCTGCTGCCACCATCTGCAAAAAGATGATACAAGTTTCCATCTAATGTGCTTGTTTTGGAGATTGAAAGAATTAGTACATAGAAAACACTCATAATAGTAGCTGGCTCATCATAAGCTTTAAACAAGGGTAGGTTCTCCCTGCTTCCTTTCTGCTGATATTTGCAAGTGCTCAAATCTCTCATATTTAGGAAGAAATTCTTTCTCACCCTCACAGCCACCTCCAACTCTTGTCTTCACCCCTGTGATTTCTTCCTCCTAAATACACAGAGAAAATCCTTCTGCTTCTCTGCAGTGAAGTTGCATACACCATGCACTTCCTGTCACTAGATCCAAAGGACGAGTTTCCACACATGACCTCTCACCTCTATTCACCCTTGACCCTGGTAATCTGTTTGTCCTTTTCTAATATGACTCCATTAGCTTTCACACCCTACCCTGGGGCAAGTACTCCTTAGCACCTCTTGAGGAAAAAAGGGATGTCTTTGGGAGTCTGGCCTCACCATTTGTGGCCTGCTGACCCCTGCTTGCCCTCTTCAGCCAAGTCCTCTCTCCTGAGCCCCACTGAGAAAGGACATTCAGATGCTTCACAGACATTTAGCTCTGCCTCTCCCCATCATCCCTGAGCTGGACCTCCTTAGGAGCCCCTGCATCTATGAGGTCTATCACTGAGCACCCTGTAGCCCAAACCAATGGCCTAGGGCTTATTCTTAAGCATTTGTCCCTCCCTCACTCTGATCCTATTTCCTAGATAGGATAAAGTAGGATAGGTAAAGTGTCTGTCTAGAATGCAGGAAACCTGTGTTCGATCCCTGGGTCAGGAAGATTCCCTGGAGAAGGAAATGGCAACCAACTCCAGTACTCTTGCCTAGAAAATCCCATGGATGGAGGAGCCTGGTGCAGGCTACTGTTCATGGGGTTGCAAAGAGTCAGACATGACTGAGTGACTTCACTTTCACTCTGATCCTGTTTCCTAGATACCCATCAGATCCCTGGGCTTGTCTCCAGCTCTGACTCAGACTCCTACTCTTCTCCCCCACCTCATTTCTGCGATTTCTTATTGAGTACTCTCTGGCCTCCAGCCATTCACCCTCCATCCATCCCCACACTCCAACAGTGAGCGATGTCTCCACGTGCCTGTCACTGCCACCACCACCACTCCCATCCCCACTGAACAACCATGAATGGCTTTCTATCGCTCTGAGGATAAAGGTCCAACTCCCTAACCCAGTTTCAGACTTTTGGGCCTACTGGTGTCTGCTAATTGCCAATGGGAATTCTCCATTTCTTTCTTCTTTTTATTTTGTTCTCTGCTTCAACCACATAAAGTTTTTGTGGGTATTTGTCATGTGTTGGTTGCCCAGCATCTGAATAGTTTACTTTGATTAGGGGAAATCCCCAGCGTGAATCTACACCCAAAGGGATGTAGATATTCCCTTTCTCTGCTCTTTGGCATCTTTCATGAGTTGATGTGGGCTTCCCTAGAAGCTCATCTGCCTGCAATGCAGGAGACCCAGATTTGACCCCTGGGTCAGGAAGATCCCCTGGAGAAGGAAATGACAACCCACTCCAGTATCCTTGCCTGGAAAATTCCATGGACAGAGGAGCCTGGAATGCTACCGTTCATGGGGTCAAAAGGAGTAGGACATGACTGAGTGACTAACACACACATGAGTTCATAAACTCAGATCGTCCAGACAAGTGCCCAGTGATGGGACTTCAGCAATAATGTCCTAATGAACCCTTCCTATGGGATAAGCTTGACTACAGCGGTAAGGAGATACCCCCTCATCCAAGGTAAGGAGCAGCGGTTGTGCTTTGCTGGAGCAGCCATGAAGAGATACCCAACGCCTAAGGTAAGGGAAACCCAAGTAAGATGGTAGGTGTTGCAACAGGGCATCAGAGGGCAGACACACTGAAACCATACTCACAGAGAACTAGTCAATCTAATCACACTAGGACCACAGCCTTGTCTAACTCAATGAAACCAAGCCATTCCTGCGGGGCAACCCAAGACGGGCGGGTCATGGTGGAGAGGTCTGACAGAACATGGCCCACTGGAGAAGGGAATGGCAAACCACTTCAGTATTCTTGCCTTGAGAACCCCATGAAGAGTATGGAAAGGAAAAATGATAGGAAACTGAAAGAGGAACTCCCCAGGTCAGTAGGTGCCCAGTATGCTACTAGAGATCAGTGGAGAAATAACTCCAGAAAGAATGAAGGGATGAAGCCAAAGCAAAAACAATACTCAGCTGTGGATGTGACTGATGATAGAAGCAAGGTCTGATGCTGTAAAGAGCAATATTGCATAGGAACATGGAATGTCAGGTCCATGATCAAGGCAAATTGGAAGTGGTCAAACAAGAGATGGCAAGAGTGAACATTGACATTCTAGGAATCAGAGAACTAAAATGGACTGGAATGGGTGAATTTAACTCAGATGACCATTATATCTACTATTGTGGGCAGGAATCCCTCAGAAGAAATAGAGTAGTCATCACGGTCAACAAAAGAGTCCAAAATGCAGTACTTGGATGCAATCTCAAAAACAACAGAATGATCTCTGTTCGTCTCCAAGGCAAACCATTCAATATCACAGTTATCCAAGTCTATGCCCCAACCAGTAATGCTGAAGAAGCTGAAGTTGAATGGTTTTATGAAGACCTACAAGACCTTTTAGAACTAACACCCCCAAAAGATGTCCTTTTCATTATAGGGAACTGGAATGCAAAAGTAGGAAGTCAAGAAACACCTGGAGTAACAGGCAAATTTGGCCTTGGAATGTGGAATGAAGCAGGGCAAAGACTAATAGAGTTTTGCCAAGAAAATGCACTGGTCATAACAAACACCCTCTTCCAACAACACAAGAGAAGACTCTACACATGGAAATCACCAGATGGTCAACATTGAAATCAGATTGATTATATCCTTTGCAGCCAAAGATGGAGAAGCTCTATACAGTCAGCAAAAACAAGACTGGGAGCTGACTGTGGCTCAGATCATGAACTCCTTATGCCAAATTCAGACTTAAATTGAAGAAAATAGGGGAAACTGCTAGAGCATTCAGGTATGACCTAAATCAAATCCCCTGTGATTATACAGTGGAAGTGAGAAATAGATTTAAGGGCCTAGATTTGATAGATAGAGTGCCTGATGAACTATGGAATGAGGTTCATGACATTGTACAGGAGACAGGGATCAAGACCATTCCCATGGAAAAGAAATGCAAAAAAGCAAAATGGCTGTCTGGGGAGGCCTTAATAGCTGTGAAAAGAAGAGAGGCGAAAAGCCAAGGAGAAAAGGAAAGATATAAGCATCTGAATGCAGAGTTCCAGAGAACAGCAAGAAGAGATAAGAAAGCCTTCTTCAGTGATCAATGCAAAGAAATAGAGGAAAACAACAGAATGGGAAAGACCAGAGATCTCTTCAAGAAAATTAGAGATAACAAGGGAACATTTCATGCAAAGATGGGCTCGATAAAGGACAGAAATGGTCTGAGAAGCAGAAGATATTAAGAAGAGGTGGCAAGAATACACAGAAGAACTGTACAAAAAAGATCTTCATGACCCAGATAATCATGATGGTGTGATCACTAATCTAGAGCTAGACATCCTGGAATGTGAAGTCAAGTGGGCCTTGGAAAGCATCGCTATGAACAAAGCTAGTGGAGGTGATGGAATTCCAGTTGAGCTGTTTCAAATCCTGAAAGATGACGCTGTGAAAGTGCTGTACTCAAATGCCAACAAATTTGGAAAACTCAGCAGCGGCCACAGGACTGGAAAAGATCAGTTTTCATTCCAATCCCAAAGAAATGCAATGCCAAAGAATGCTCAAACTACCGCACAATTGCACTCATCTCACATGCTAGTAATGCTCAAAATTCTCCAAGCCAGGCTTCAGCAATACGTGAACCGTCAACTTCCTGATGTTCAAGCTGGTTTTAGAAAAGGGAGAGGAACCAGAGATCAAATTGCCAACATCCACTGGATCATGGAGAAAGCAAGAGAGTTCCAGAAAAACATCTATTTCTGCTTTATTAACTATGCCAAAGCCTTTGACTGTGTGGATCACAATCAACTGTGGAAAATTCTGAAAGAGATGGAAATACCAGACCATCTGACCTGCCTCTTGAGAAATCTGTATGCAGGTCAGGAAGCAGCAGTTAGAACTGGATATGGAACAACAGACTGGTTCCAAATAGGAAAAGGAGTACATGAAGCCTGTATATTGTCACCCTGCTTATTTAACTTATATGCAGAGTACATCATGAGAAATGCTGGACTGGAAGAAACACAAGCTGGAATCAAGATTGCTGGGAGAAATATCAATAACCTCAGATATGCAGATGACACCACCCTTATGGCAGAAAGTGAAGAGGAGCTAAAAAGCCTCTTGATGAAAGTAAAAGTGGAGAGTGAAAAAGTTGGTTTAAAGCTCAACATTCAGAAACTAAGATCATGGCATCCGGTCCCATCACTTCATGTCAAATAGATGGGGAAACAGTGGAAACAGTGTCAGACTTTACTTTTTTGGGCTCCAAAATCACTGCAGATGGTGACTGCAGCCATGAAATTAAAAGACACTTACTCCTTGAAAGAAAAGTTATGAGCAACCTAGATAGCATATTCAAGAGCAGAGACATTACTTTGCCGACTAAGGTCCATCTAGTCAAGGCTATGGTTTTTCCTGTGGTCATGCATGGATGTGAGAGTTGGACTGTGAAGAAAGCTGAGCACCAAAGAATTGATGCCTTTGAACTGTGGTGTTGGAGAAGACTCTTGAGAGTCCCTTGGACTGCAAGGAGATCCAACCAGTCCATTCTGAAGGAGATCAGCCCTGGGATTTCTTTGGAAGGAATGATGCTAAAGCTGAAACTCCAGTACTTTGGCCACCTCATGCGAAGAGTTGACTCATTGGAAAAGACTCTGATGCTGGAAGGGATTGGGGGCAGGAAGAGAAGGGGACGACAGAGGATTAGATGGCTGGATGGCATCACTGACTCGATGGATCTAAGTCTGAGTGAACTCCAGGAGTTGGTGATGGACAGGGAGGCCTGGCATGCTGCGATTCATGGGGTCGCAAAGAGTCGGACATGACTGAGTGACTGAAGTGAACCGAACAGTCTAGGAGGTCCAGCTTCCTTGGGCTCCTGCCTGGTTCTGAAGCCCTCCTGTCCTTTAAACAACATCTAATATTCTTCCAAAAAACTCCTCCTCATCTGAAGTTATCTAGAGATGATTTCTAGTGTTTGTAATTAAGAACTCTGATGGTTACAAGGAGTTTCTTGCAGACACTCAAACATTTGGTAAGTCTCCTACATGCAAATTTTCAAAAATGGGAACATGCCTGCCAGCCCCTATATGCCAGCCGCTGTCCTGTATTACTGTACTTTTCAAGGTATTGCACTATAAAAGTGTTTCTTTATTTTTTGTGTTTGTTTTTTATGTATGCATTATTGGTGTGAAAAAGATTATAAACTTATTGCTGTACAGTACCACAGAGCTGTGTTAGTCGGGTACCTACGCTAACTTTGCTGGGCTTATGGACAATTTGGACTTCAGAACACACTTGCAGAACAGAACCTGTTTGTATGTAGGGGACTTACTGTACAAGGTATGTGAGTTGCGTCTGTGTGTGCTCCACTTTGCTCACTCCTCCTCACTCTTCAGACCTGGATTTAAAAATCTGGTCTTTGTCCAGAGCCTCATTGAAACTTTCTCGCTTAGATCAGTTTAGGTGCCCCTATAGAACGTTTCTGGAGCTCTGTTTTTTTCTCTCTTATGCATTCGTCACCCTTTCATGTGATCACTTGCTAAGTCGTCTCCATCACTGGATGCAAGATGGTGAAGGACCTCCTCTGTCTTTCTTACTCTTGCTTTCCCAGGGTGCAGTACTCAGTAGAGCATTTGTCATACAGCAACACTCACTAATGTTTACTGAGTGAGTGGATGGACTGCAGCCTCATTCCAGTGTCTGAAGTGGTCTTCTCTGAATCTTTCTTTCAGCTCACAAGTCCTTGGACTCCAATGTGAATCACTTGCCTAACTCATCTCCGAGCTTCACTTCCTAGACCGCTGTATCCATTCTCTTTGGTAGAGGCCCCCGTCTACAGTCACATCCACAGGCCTGGATTCTCTCTTGGGAGGAACAGGTCTATGATGTATCATTTTGTGGACTTGTGCATATGATGTCCCAGAGGCTCTTGACCAAGAACCAGCTAGAATTGCAACACTCTGCCAGAGGCATTGGAAAATTCGAGAAAGCTGGAGAGCAACAGCGATGAGAAGATGTCAGTCCCCTCAACTAGAATGTCAGTTCTGTGTGAGCAGGCTCCTTTTCTTTTTTTTCCCCCTTCTCTATTTCCCAGCCTAGAGCAGTGCTTAGCACATGGTAAGGACTTAATATGCATTAACTGATTGACTGAATGTGTATCACTTACAATAAAGCAAGATAAAATGCATGCAAGCATCTTCTTGATAATTCACAGACAGGACATTCAGAAAATATTCCAGAGAGTAAAGCATGTACATGGCATGATATTGCCCAGCACCTGTTATCACTGATTGAAGATGGGCGAAGTTTAAATGTCACAACTTTGTTTGGATAATACCAGAAATGTTTAATATATGGACTTTCATGATGTTACTTAAACACTTGGCCTTCCTCTCAACATCCTAAACATTTGCTTGTGAATTGTCTTGATTTGGGATTTATATTTCTGAAGCATACACCCAAGGGAAGGGATTCAGGACTGTCCTCACCCACCTCTGTTCATGGCTCTTTTCCACAAAAGCACCTATTCCTTCTGGGTCATCCTTTTCTTCACTGCCTTCCCGCTGCTCTACCCAGCTCCTATGGCAAGGCCTCCTTCATGTCGGACTTCCTCCGAGAAATCACTCTGGACCCCTCAGCCCATCTTCTCCTGCCCATCTCTGAATACATCTGGCACCCGATTTCATCTGGACTGCTGCTCTGGTTGTGTCATTGATGAGTTAGCTGACCAAGGGAAAATGAAGTCTAAGACAAAATGAACCATCCGTTGATTCATAACCATACAACAAAGGAGTCTCTCTGATCAGTTTCCTGGACAGGGGTTCAAGGAGACATTAGAAAAAAGAATACACGTTATGAAGCAGAAAGGGGAGCTATTGAGACCGTCTCTGATCCGCAAAGGCTGATCAAGGTGGGGTCCGGGAAGCTGGGGAGACTAACTGGTCTTGAGGTACATTTGGCAACCCTGGGTTGGCTGCAGTTCGGGATAGGAAGGATCCTTCCGGGCTGGGCGGAGGGTTTTCTGTGCCGGGCTATCTTCTGGGAGCGGTGGGGGATGGGGCTCCTGGCTGCCGTGGCCGGCCGTCTCTCAAGTCTGAGCACAGCTTATGGGCTGCCACGAGGCAGAAATCATGTCTCACACGCTCCTTGTGTGTGCTTCACTTCTTGGCATGCAGCCAGCACTCAGTCCTACTTCCAGATTTAATGTGAAGACTTGTTGAATTGGCTTTGGGGGAGGAAAGGTACTGTATGACATACTCACCTAGTATATCTGTGTGCTTCAGTGTGTAAATTTCCATATCGGGAAAATGGGAAGATTGATTTAAGGAAAGGGCATGGATGGATATGTATGTACATCACTGTTTTCAATATCCCCTATCAAAGAAATTCACTTCTGAATGTGTGTGTCCTCAAAGCCGAGCGGGTTGTGAGGTGTCTGGCCAAGCGTCTGCGGCACTGGCAAAGCAGCAATCAGGAGACCGGTATGTCCTACAGAGCACGGTCCTGGCTGTACCCTCTCCAGGGTACAACTGAACTGGGCTGGGCTCTGTTTCTCCATGAACCAGCCAATGTCCCTCAGGATGGAGGTGCTCTGATAGACGCAGGAGTTGCCCTGCAGCATTGGGTAGGCAGACAGTGCAGAGAAAGGGCATACCGTGACAGGGCTGCCTGTGTGAATGAAGATGAAAACTTCACATTGACATTATGGATCTAGTGTGCTACTGAGCCATTGGAAACACTAGCACAAAATACAATTTAGTGGTGAAAACCTGCAGAGCATAAGGAAAATTAGGTGCTCAATAAACATTTGTTAACTGAAGGACTGAACAAATTCATGTTCTTAAAAATAATGCCTTCCAGGAGCTCTGGACCCATCACTACTGACCCCATTATGCATTTTGACCACACATTGGTATGAGGTGTTATGATAGCAGAGCGGTGACCAGTGGGGAATGGCATCTGGTGGGGACGGGCATTTTCTAGGCTTAGGTCAAGTGACACAGCTTAGTGAGAACAAAGAGCTGGCGTCCTGGGAGACAAGGCAAGATGCAACATAGCTAAACTGTTCCTATTCCTTCCTTTAATGATCAGATACCTGGGGATGAGGGTGGGGCTTCCCTGGTGACTCAGAGGTAAAGAATCCACCTGTCAATGCAGGAAACAAGGGTTTGATCCTTAGGTTGGAAATATCCCCTGGAGAAGGAAATGGCAACCCACTCCAGTATTCTTGCCTGGAAAATCCAGAGGAAACTAGTGGGCTATAGTCCATGGAGTTGCAAAGAATTGGACATGATTTAGAGACTAAACAACAAAAAAAATTTGGGGGTGGGAGAAGCACCCTAAGGAGGATGGCATTGAACTTGGCTGTCTCTGCAAAGAGAAACCATGTCCAGCACAAAATCTCTCCAGTTGCTGGCTATGACTTTGCATCTCTTGTTGATTTTTTTTTTTTTTTGGTCCTCAAAATTAAATGACAGAGTCACTGTGCGTTTGGAGCTTCCATGGGATAAATGCAGTGGTCAGTCTTTTGATAAATAGACTTTGAAATGCTCTACATATTCCTACAATGAGCTTTTATCCATTTGGCTAATTTTATTCTTTGTAAGGCACAAAAGACAGGGGAAAATGGCCCTGTGATTAGATCTGGCTCTGAGACTAGGAGAGGGAAGTGGAATTTGAGCCGCCCTACAAAGCATGAGCAAAGCATCCTTTGTACAAAAGGTAGAATCAGAGCATCAGGGGGTCCTGGGGCTGGGAGGGACCTTGGAACCCCTCTGGCCCTATGACTCTCAACATTAACCCTCTAGTCTGGGGCTCAGAGTCGCCTGGGGAAGTTTTAAATCATGCACATGCCTGTTGGGCCAAATTGACCAGAATCTCTGGACAAAGAGCCTAGCCATTTGTATTTTTAAAAGTGCTCCCTGGGCTGGAAGTGGGTGGAGGGTAATATAATAAAGCAAGCTTGCTCTCCCAATACCATGTTCAAAATCAGGCTCCACCACTTTTCTGCTTCTGATGCTTTTCTTACAAAAAGGGAGGAAAGTAGAGTGTATCTCATACAGTTGTTGTGACCAGTATGTGTGATCATCCCTGTGGGTTTTTCAGAGCAGAGTCTAGCAGTAAGTGTCCACCATGACAAAGACCAGGGCGAGGAGGAAGGCTAAGTCAGCAAACCAATGACCCAACCCAGCTGCCCTCTCAGCCCAGAAGGGCCTTTCTTGGTATCCTTTTCTTCTTTGAACAGCCTGGCTATTGGAAGGGGTGCCCTGATCTGATCTTACGTAGCTCTGCCTCTGGACACAGTTGCCAGCCGACCCTGGTCCTCGTCCTTATGTCATCTGTAGTCTGGGTCCTGGGCAGCACTGGCTTTGTTCCAGTAAACCCTAAGAGCAGGAGTTCAAGCTGCAGGTCCTCCCGGGCCACTGCGGAGGGCTGTTTGTCCCAGGACAGCTCGGTCACACCTCAAAGCAGAACTTTCGCACGGTTCTCTGATTTTAACCTACAAGGGTGTCTTCCTACCCTGGTGTCTTATTCAAGTTTCCCCTCAGCCAAGCCATGCCAAATGACGGGTAGATGCGAATGAATACCTGCTGTGGGAGGGAAGCGCACACCTTCCAGGCTGCAGCTCTTGATGAGCAGTGCACACATTTGCCGAGGAATCAGGACATAAAAATAAATGTGGCAATTTCATCAGATGAACAATTCCAGCATTTAACCAAATGTTAACTATCTCAGGCCAATCCAACCAGCAGTTAAAGTATCCATCCTGAGTGTAAGACACAGAGTTGGGTGCCAGGAGGGAGGCCATGGTGACTTGGCCCAGAGACAGGGCCCAGAGACAGAGGCGGGTGTGCCTGTGGTGACAGGGCTTGGGAAAGGGCTGAGGGTGAAATTCTTGCAGACTGGGTATAAATTGATGAGCTATAATCCAGGCCACCATCACAATCATGTCACCTGTAGTCTTCCCTGGACCCCGTGCTCACTAGGGCCCCATACTTGGTTTATGGTACTCCTATTGCCATCTTGAAATTCTTAATAATTTTTAAATGAAGTGTTTCATTTTCATTTTGCATTGGACTCTGCAAATTATGTAGCTGGTCCTGGATTGAATCGTAATGTACATGGCCTACTGACACCAACACTGTCCTTCCTGCCCCTCTTGCTCCACCCTCAGAGCCCAAAACCACACATCTCCCTGGCTCTGGGGACGGATGAACAATGAAACCTGAGCACCTCTACCACCATGAGCCCTGCTGCTGGTTGTCAAAGGATCTGCGTTTTGCTAAATTTGCCCCAAAGTTGCACGAGAAGAGCCCCACACTCCTATATGTGTATGCATTTATACACACACACACTCATCTGGAAACTCATTCCTTGGCCAGGAGAAAACTCTGCTTTTTCTATCCCCTCAGCTACCCTGAGAGGTTCAGGAAGCTTTTCTCTGTCTTTTTGGAAAAAGATGAGGATGAGTCAGGCTTTTGCCCCAAGCCCCAGCCCCCTGAAGTCTAGTTCTGAGACCCAGCATCAAGGAACATGTCACGATTTTGATGGCTGTTCATCTTGAGTTTTCATATCGATCTTCTCTGTGTTCTGAGGTGGCAGACCAGGCAACTATGCACATTTTATGGAGGAGAACAGTGAAGATCTGAAAACAAGTGGTTGTTTGCTTTCCCCAGTGCTCTGCTCAGCTGAAGACTGAGGGAAAGGAACAAAAATTCCACTCACAATCTGTCGTGGTTGTCATTTCCATGCCCTTCTCGGGTGGAGCACTGTGCTAGCAGCCCCCTTTGGAAGGAGAGCTCTGCACATTGCGAGGTGGTGAGGAGGGCTGCTGGGAGACACTGGAAGGGGTTAGCTCCCTGCCAGGAATCTCCACTGGAATATGAAGGAGAAAGGGATTCTGAAAATAACTTCAGGCCTGGATGACTGGGCTCGGCAACCTTGCCCTCCAGCAGCAGCTCCTTCCTGCCAAGCACATCCTCTGAAGTCCTTAGAGCATTAGCAGACAAAACCAGTCACTTCTGGAGATCAGAGATGCACAGAGAGGCACAGAATTCCACTGTTACAGAACTTTAAGAATTTCACCAGATCCCTTAGAGAGACCGCTTGGAAATCCTACTACCCATCAGCTTTCCATGCCCCGAGGGCTCTGTTGGGCAATTGAGGCCCAGGGCCCAGTGGTTTGGACCAGAGGCATGTACCTAATTCTACTGGGTCAGTCTTTCCCCTGAGTTTGTAACCTGGATCTGAGGTTCTGGTAGACTGGTGGTCCTGAAGTGCTGAGAACATCTAGATGGTGGCCCAACCCTCTTCTACCACATGGATATGGAAGGAGAGAAAATCCTTAAGTGGAGGGAACAGATGGAAGCTGAAAGGGGACCTGTCAGCCCTAGAAAGATGGAGAGTGCACTTATCCTCCTGGTCCCTTCTGCTTCTAGGAGACTCTTCCCTCAGAATGATGCCCACCTGGGATCACCCTCTAGGCTGCTTGTGCGCAGTGGTGTGCAAGGCACAATCATGGGGCCCAGGAGTGATGACTACAGAGTCACCTCCTCTGGGTTTTTTCCTGCCTCATCAGACAGCTCTTCTGTTTTGCATTGTTGTGACCCATGTGCTCAATATACACCCTTCCTTCAATTTCCACAACAAATTACTCAGACATTCTGGGCACTTGATTTCCTGAAATTATTTTGGTGAGTTAATATGAGTGCATGGACAAGCAGAGGACAAATTTTGTATTGATGCCCTTGTCCCTAAGAGAGACGTGGCCACTTCATGGAATACTGTGCCAGCGCCGGCTCCATCAGCCAGCTGTCACCCTCCTCCCATCCCCAAGCGACTGATCAGTTAGGGGCAATGATCAAGCTGTCCTCCAGGCTATCTTGTCTCTGAACACCCCAACTCCTCAGAGTCTCACCTTCCCTACAAAGTTTCATGGAAGAACTTTGAATCCAATGGCGGTGGCCTTTGGGAGAGGAATCCACTGGGGGTGGGGGGTGGGGGATACCCCAGCATCCCTGCTTGTGACACAGTCAGACCTAGAATTAGGGCATCCTGTCCCTCAAGGCTACTTCAAGGTGACCCTAGTAAGAAACCCAGCACCCCACCATGACAGATCCGGTGTCTGGCACCCAAGTAAGTGCATATTTTTGTCACTCTCAAATGCACATTTTTGATGCATTTTGATGCATTTTTGAGATATTCCATAAAATTTAACAATTTAAAATGTACAGTTTCATAAGTTTTGTACAGGTTTATAGTGACACAATGGCCACATAATCAAGACTTCAAAAATGTCCATCACCCCCAAATCCTCTTGTGTAGCTGACTATGAGCCCTACACAACTATTGGTCTGCTTTCTGTTGCTATGGAATTTCAAATAAATGAAATCAGACAGAATGCATTGTTTTCTGCCCGACTTTCATGCAGCATAATACTTTTGGGCTCATCCAAGTGGTAATAAGTATCAGTACTTCTTTCTTTTTCACTCATTGCTAAGAACTATTTCACTGTATGGATATACCACAGTTTGTTTATCCACTTGCAGGTTGGTGGATATTTGAGTTATGTCCAGTGTTAGGCTATTATGAATAAAGCTACTAAGAATACTTGCACACATGTCTTCACATAGGCATATGTTTCATTTCTCTTAGGAAATAAATATCTAGGAGTGGAATTTCTGGGTCATAAGGTACATAGGTATTCAATTTTATAAGAAACTGCCAAGTTGTTTTCCAAGTGGCTGAACCATTTTGCTTTCTCACCTTCACTACGTGAGACTTATGATTGTCCCAAGTCTTTAGTAACACTTGATAGTATCAGTTTTTGTATATTAGTTATTTTAATGGGTATACATCTCTTTTTTAATTTACATTTCCTGAATAACCAATGATATTAAACATTTTTTCATACATGCATTTGCCTTCTTTGAATTTTCTTTGTTGAAGCACTTGTTGAAATCGTTTGACCATATTTCAGCCAGGTTTTATGTTTTTTTGATTATTAAGTTATAAGAATTATTAATATATTCCTGCCTTTTTATTTTATTAGTGGTTTTCTCCAGTGAAAAAGTTTTTAATTCTGATGAAGCTTAATTTTTGTTTTTCTTTTGGTTTATACCTTTTGTGCCATATCTAAGAAATTTTTGCCTAGCCCAAGGTCACAATTTTTTTTTCTATTTTCTTCCCAGAAATTTTTGGTTTTATGCCTTACATTTGGTAATCCATTTTTTCCTTTTTCCTCTTTTTTTAAAAAAATTAATCTTTATTTTATATTGGAATTTAGTTGATTCACAATGTTGAGTAAGTTTCACGTGTACTGTACAGTAATTCTGTTATACTATCTTGCAATAGGCCTCCTTTCCACCATCCTTTCCTTCTCTCATCTTCCTTCTGGGGCACCACCACTGCCATAGTTAGAAAGAGCAATAACTTGCAAGAGACCAAGTAGGACCACTTAGAATCTTCAAACATCAAAGCTAGAAAGAATCAAAAATGTTTTGAAACATGAATCCCTCACTTGTAAAATCAGGAAAAAGAGGCCCAGAAAGTTTAAGACAATTGCTCAATGTCACAGCACCAGGAACTGGCAGAGAAGGGAACAGATCCCAGGTTTTCCCAATTGCCCATGGTGTCTGATGCTCATTTCCCACCCCAACAGCCTCCCTCTGTGGGCCTTCTCTGAACACCAGTGGCTCACCATTTCTTGGAACTCTACAGAACCATCTGGAGAAGGAGTGTTCTCAAGTAGAGTTTGACACAGATGTGGCTATGGAAGGAAAAAGACAGAAGGCTTGAGTTAAGGGCACCGATCCCTTTCCAAAGTGGTCATCTGAAAATGCTCAGTTGCCTGCTAATTGGTCCCACACTGTCACATATTTCAGGCCATGGAGATGTCCCATGATCCAGACTTCTATCAGACTCTTGTTCCTTCACCTGCGGCTGGTGCATGGCCCTCGCTGGTTGTAGACAGAGTGTGTAGCAAGTATAGATGCATTACACTGTAGTGGGAATGGACACTGTCCCCACATGACTTCAGGGTCTAGGTTGGAAGAGTGAGTACCAACCTTGCCTTCTGGTGCTGCTAGAGGCGGTACCCTAGGGGAGTGTGTTGTCCAAGAACATCCTCCCTGGCAGTGACATCACAGGCCAGCTTGTCTAACTCCATCATTTGCAGATGGGGAAAGTGAGTACTGGAGGAGATGTGACGTGTTCCTAACATCACACAGCAAAGTTGCATCATGCACTTTAAAGTACAGAAATTCAACTCTGGACATCATTCAGTTCAGTTCAGTTGCTCAGTTATATCAGACTTTTTGTGACCCCATGGATTGCAGCATGCCAGGCCTCCCTGTCCATCACCAATTCCCAGAGCTTGCTCAAACTCATGTCCATCAAGTCTGTGATGCCATCCAACCATCTCATCCTCTGTTATCCCCTTCTTCTTCTGCCTTCAATCTTTCCCAGCATCAGGGTCTTTTCCAATGAGTCAGTTCTTTGCATCAGGTAGCCAAAGTATTGGAGTTTCAGCTTCAGCATCAGTCCTTCCAGTGAATATTCAGGAATGATCTCCTTTAGGATTGACTGGTTGGATCCCCTCACAGTCCAAGGGACTCTCAAGAGTCGTCTCCAACACCACAGTTCAAAAGCATCAGTTCTTCGGTGCTCAGCTTTCTTTATAGTCCAGCTCTCACATCTGTACATGACTACTGGAAAAACCATAGGTTTGACTAGATCGACCTTTGTTGGCAAAGTAATGTCTCTGCTTTATAATATGCTGTCTAGGTTGGTCATAACTTTTCTTCCAAGGAGCAAGTGTCTTTCAATTTCATGGCTGCAGTCACCATCTGCAGTGATTTTGGAGCCTCCAAAATAAAGTCAGCCACTGTTTACATTGTTTCCCCACTTATTTGCCATGAAGTGATGGGACCAATTGTCATGATCTTTTCAACATTCAGTTTTCTGAATGTTGAGTTTTAAGCCAACTTTTTCACTCTCCTCTCTCACTTTCATCAAGAGGCTCTTTTTATTTCATCAAGAGCAGTGGCTGTGCAGCACTGGAGTGGCGGAGAGGAGATACCCCACATCCAAGGTCAGAGAAACCCCAGTAAGATGGGAGGTGCTGAGGGAAGGCATTAGAGAGCAGACAGACTGAAACCACAGTCACAGAAAACTAACCAGTCTAATCACCTGGATCACAGCCTTGTCTAACTCAATGAAACTATGAGCCATACTGTGTAGGGCCACCCAAAATGGACAGGTCATGATGGACAGTTCTGACAAAATGTGGCCCACCAGAGAAGGGAATGGCAAATCACTTCAGTATTCTTGCTTTGAGAAGCCCATGAACAGTATGAAAAGTCAAAAAGATAGGACACTGAGAGATGAATTCCCCAGGTCGGTACGTGCCCAACATGCTACTGGAGATCAGTGGAGAAATAACTCCAGAAAGAATGAAGAAACGGAGCCAAAGCAAGATGAAAGGTGGGAGGAGAAGGGGACGACAGAGGATGAGATGGTTGGATGGCATCACCGACTCAATGGACATAAGTTTGGGTAAACTCTGGGAGTTGGTGATAGACAGGGAGGCCTGGCGTGCTGCAGTCCATTGGGTCACAAAAAGTCTGACATGACTGAGCGACTGAACTGAACTGAACTGAAGAGGCTCTTTAGTTCTTTGCTTTCTGCCATAAGGGGGGTGTCATCTGCATATCTGAGGTGATTGATATTTCTCTCAGCAATCTTGATTCCAGCTTGTGCTTCATCCAGCCTGGCATTTCTCATGATGTACTCTGCATATAAATTAAATAAGCAGGGTGACAATATACAGCCTTGACGTACTCCTTTTCCTATTTGGAACCAGTCTGTTGTTCCATGTCCAGTTCTCACTGTTGTTTCCTGACCTGCATACAGATTTCTCAAGAGGCAGGTCAGGTGGTCTGTATTCCCATCTCTTTAAGAATTTTCCACAGTTTGTTGTGATCCACACAGTCAAAGGCTTTGGCATAGTCAATAAAGCAGATTTTTTTTTTTTTTTTTGGAACTCTCTCACTTTTCAATGATCCAGTGGATGTTGGCAATTTTATCTCCGGTTCCTCTGCCTTTTCTAAATCCAGCTTGAACATCTGGAAGTTCACGTTTCACACACTGTTGCAGCCTGGCTTGTAGAATTTTGAGCATTACTTTGCTAGTGTGTGAGATGAGTGCAATTGTGCTGTAGTTTGAGCATTCTTTGGCATTGCCTTTCTTTGGGATTAGAATGAAAACTACTAATTCTTTCCTTTTGTTTGATGAGACAAAATAAAAGTTATATTTTAATGTGTACTCTTTATTATATATTTCACAGTTGCATTGGAGTTACCACATAGAAATTACTGAATTAATGTTATCTTCAGAAATCCACATATACTGTGCTTTGCAGCTGATTTAAATTATATGTAGCCAAAATAACACTTGAAATGGCATTTTCATCTTACCTAACCCTTTGTGAAGGATGTGACTCTGTGTAGTTGTTTAAATTGGGCAGGAGGGAGGGGAATCTTGACTCCTAATTAAGCACTCTTTCCTCAGCATCAATCTGCCTTTATCTTTTAGAGAAGTGTCTAATTTTTGTCTGTTTGCCCCTCTCCAAGAAAAACAGGGGGAGGAGGGTGCAGGTTGGTGCTTTGACCAGAAAGTTTGGAGACAGAGGGAAATGCAAATAGCAGATGTCCAAGAAATGGAGTTTCTGATGGACTCAACAATAAGGGCTTAACCTGCAAAGCACCTCCCTCACCCAACTCCCAGCCCACCAGGGCTGCAGTTCAACTCCTGGGGCTGAGAACAGCCCTTGCCATATCTCTTTAACGCTGGGTCTTCCTCTGGGTTCCTCGTCTCTCGGGGAAGTGACTGTGTACCGGGAGACTGTAATTGGCAGGCTGTGACACTCCTGTCTGCAAGTGTCTCTCTAAGAGCAGCACATTTCAGCCTTTATCTGGTGATGGCTGCTACCTGAGAAAGGCCCTGGGCCATCTCAAAGGGCTTGTAGCAGTTAATTGTGCCTGTTAGGACCAGCAATTAGCTGGGAACTATGGACTTCGAAGCTCCAACACCCACCAGCTTTCAGCTCCTTTCTCTCCCTTTCACTTAACTAGCCGAGCCTAATAGAGGCCGTGAAGGACAGGTAGGGGCGAAGCAGTCAGGACGGGAGGCGGGGGCCAGCCGGTCTTCATCAGCGCCGCCCCCTCTGAGTCCTACACTCCACCACCGCTTCCCCACCCCGCCCCAGAGAACTGCAAGGAGAAGCGGGCACCAGATGCCGATCCCTTGCCATAAATACTCCCTGTTTATTGCAGGACTGGGGCTGGAGGCTTATTAATCGGTATTGGGAGTCATGCTGCCCCTGTTTGTACAGTTTAAGTGTGAGTTGGAAGATGACAATAAAAAACTAATTAGGCCCAGGTCATAAAGGGGACCACACATGCATGGTGTCTGCTGGTTACTATGGGCACACGATGGTTTCGGTGGAAACGCGAGGCAGAACATCTGAAAATTAAGACAATAAATCAGTTCCATTGAATAAAAGCCATGCATTTACCCATTAATTAAGGATAATGGTATCCTATAAGCTTTTGTGTACCATAGGTAATTATTACACCTTACTGTAATAATAGACATTGAAGAGTAAAAATTTCTTTACAGGTATTTGACTAACACACTCCCCTGTGTTTCTAGAAAGAACTAAAGATGTGTGCCCAATCCTGCATTCAGGCTCCATGACCACTTTGGTCTGGTTACTTAGTCCTAATTACTGGGTGTTCCTCCCTGCTGGTCAAGTGAATCTCCATCCCAGGGACAGGGACACAGCCTAGTGTAGTGAATTTGTGTTTTATTTTGTTTGCCTAACCACCATCCTATCCCCTTTTTAACAAAGCAGAAGGGGGAGGAGAGAGATGACCATTGTTCCCCTGTTTGCAGTCTTGGGGTGGTCAATCAAGGCGGACATGCCATCAAGGCCCAGCTAAGGAAGTTCTCTGTCCCAGATTTTGGAATCTGAGCAGTGGAATGGAAGAACAAAGACAAGACTTTCAGTGGGATTCTGTGTTGGAGACCTCTAAGACTTTCCTTAGTCATCCTTGGTGGTGAGCGAAATAACAGGCGTCCAAAGGCATTCACACCCTAATCTCTAGAATTTAAGAATATGTTACTTTACGTGGCAAAGACACTTTGCAATGATGATTAAGGGTATAGATTTCGTGATGGGAAATTAGCTTGAATTGTCCAGGTGTATATGGTATAATGGTGAGTTCTTAAAAGAACAGCATGTTTCCTAGGTGGGTCAGAAAAAGAGATGATCATAAAAGAAGTGCTAGCTAGAGATGAGACATGAGAAGGACTCGGCCACCATTCTTGACCATTCTTGAAGCCGGAGAAGGCAGTGCAGCATATTGTCCATCCCCTAGAGCAGGGGTCTCCAACCTCCAGGATCTAATGCCTGATGATCTGAGGTGGAGCTGATTTAATAATAATAGAAATAAAGTGCGCAATAAATGTAATGTGCTTGAATCATCTCAGAACCATTCATGCCCCCCCACCACTTGGCCCATGGAAAAATTGTCTTCCACAAAACTAACTGGCCCCTGGTACCAAAAAGTTTGGGGACCACTGCCCTAGAGCCGCCAAAAAGAAAGGCAGCCCTCTCAACACTATGAATTTAGTCTGGTAAAATCTGTATCAGGTCTATAAAACTGTAAAATCATAAATTTGTTTTCTTTAAGCCATTGAATGTATTTGTTACAGCCACTGAATGTATTTGTTACAGCAGCAATAGAAACATAATGCACCCTTTGAGCCTATGTCCTCCATTCTAATCAGCATCTTTCTGTTGCTTTTAACTAGCCCTCAGTTCAGTTCAGTCGCTCAGTTGTGTCTGACTCTTTATGACCCCATCGACTGCAGCACGCCAGGCCTCCCTGTCCATCACCAACTCCCGGAGCTTACTCAAACTCATGTCCATCGAATCGATGATGCCATCCAACCACCTCATCCTCTGTCATCCCCTTTCCTCCTTCCTTCAATCTTTCCCAGCAGCAGGGTCTTTTCCAATGAGTCAGTTCTTCACATCAGGAAGGCAAATTATTGGAGTTTCAGCTTCAGCATCAGTCCTTCCAATGAATATTCAGGACTGATTTCCTTTAGGATTGACTGGTTGTATCTCCTTGCAGTCCAAGGGACCCTCAAGAATCTTCTCCAACACCACAGTACAAAAGCATCAGTTCTTCAGTGCTCAGCTTTCTTTATAGTCCAACTGTCACATCCATACCTGACTACTAGAAAAACCATAGCTTTGACTAGATGGACCCTTGTTGGCAAAGTAATGTCTCTGCTTTTTAATATGCTGTCTAGGTTGGTTAAAGCTTTTCTTCCAAGGAGCAAGCATCTTTTAGTTTCATGGCCGCAGTTACCATCTGCAGTGATTTTGGAGCCTGAGGAAATAAAGTCTGCTGCTGTTTCCATTGTTTCCCCCATCTATTTGCCATGAAGTGATGGGACCAGATGTCATGATCTTAGTTTTCTGAATGTTGAGTTTTAATCGAACTTTTTCACTCTCCTCTTTCAGTTTCATCAAGAAGCTCTTTAGCTCTTCTTTGCTTTCTGCCATAAGGGGGGTGTCATCTGCATATCTGAGGTTATTGATATTTCTCCCAGCAATCTTGAATCCAGCTTGTGCTTCATCCAGCCTGGCATTTCTCATGATGTACTCTGCATATAAATTAAATAAGCAGGATGTCAATATACAGCCTTGATGTACTCCTTTCCCTATTTGGAGCCAATCTGTAGTTCTGTGTCCAGTTCTCACTGTTGCTTCCTGACCTTCATACACATTCTCAGGAGACAGGTCAGGTGGTCTGGTATTCCCATCTCTTTAAGAATTTTCCACAGTCTGTTGTTATCCATACAGTCAAAGGCTTTGGTATAGTCAATAAAGCAGAAGTAGATGTTTTTCTGGAACTCTCTTACTTTTTAAATGATCCATCGGATGTTGGCAATTTTATCTCTGGTTCCTCTGCCTTTTCTAAATCCAGCTTGAACATCTGGAAGTTCATAGTTCAGGTACTGTTAAAGCCTGGCTTGGAGAATTTCAAGCCTTACTTTGCTAGTGTGTGAGATGAGGGCAATTGTGCTGTAGTTTGAGCATCCTTTGGCATTGCCTTTCTTTGGGATTGGAATGAAAACTAACCTTTTCCAGTCCTGTGGTCACTGCTGAGTTTTCCAAATTTGCTGGCATATTGAGTGCAGCACTTTCACAGCATCATCTTTTAGGATTTGAAATAGCTCAACCAGCCCTCGGGGTACTGGAAAAAGCAACTTCGCCTTCTTAGGCCCTCAAGCAAATATGGATGGGCCTTCTCCAAAAGCTACAGGATTTAGACAGGTTTCTGACTTAGCAAATGCAATGGCGCTAGAAACAAAAAGAAACTACCTACTGTAGCTCCCTGTTTCCAGCGACAAACCACACCCTAAACCATTCACACTTACACAACCTAAGCTGGGAAGATTCCCCTCCTCCACCCCTCTTCCTCCTTAAACCTATTCTTAATCTTTCGTTCTCAAAATATGAACACCTGGGTCTCCCAACCCAAGTGACACCACCTCAAAATCTCATTCAGTTCTTCTGGGAAAGGACAGAAATGTGATTTTTTTTTTTTTTTCCCAAAGCTCACCTGAGGATTCTGATGCCTGTGGAGTTCTGATGCTGGAGAGAACCACTGGTCTAATTCAAATCCCTCCTTTTCTGATAAAGGCATCGAGACTTAAATAAGCGTCCTTCCCAATGGTCCCACAGCTGAGCAGTGATAGAGAATGCTGGGATTCCAGCTCCGCTTTCATACTTGTCCCATGACCAGGGCTGCTGTGCACTTCAGGGCATTACTGCAGTCAGTGCACCCCCCCGCCCATGACATTTTCTGGCAATCTTTGTATTTTAATTGGAGCAGTTCATTCCTTTATGGTTTACTGTTATCTTGTCATATTTGGATTTAAATCTGCCATTTCAACTGGGTGCGTTTGATTAGTTTTACCCACTTTATGCTCCTTTTTTTAATCTTTGGATTACTGCTCCCAATGTTTCCTCTGTTACTTTGGAAGTTATATACTCACTTACTATTATTTTTTACATACCCTAGTGCAGTGGTTTTCAACTAGAGAGGTTCCCCTCACCATAAGGGAAGCTTGGCAATGTCTGGAGACAAGTTTGGATGTCACAATTATGGCAGGAGAGTTTGGGGAGAGTGTTGTGTACTAGTCAGGATTCTCTAGACAAACAGAAGTAATAGGATATAATATATACATATATATATATATATATATATATACACATATATACGTGTATATATATATATATATATATATTCTGGAGAAGGAAATGGCAATCCACTCCAGTACCCTTGCCTGGAAAATCCCACAGACAGAGGAGCCTGGCATGCTACAGTCCATGGGGTCACAAAGAGTTGGACACGACTGAGTGACTTCACTTTCATATATATATATACACATATATATGTATACGTCCCTTTATCTATCTATCTATAGAAATACATACACCCACACCCACACCCGCACCCACCCACACACACACACACACACACACACACACTCATATATATATATACATCTCCAAGCTTACCTCAGAGAGATTACAGGCTTGGTTTCAGACCACTGCAATAAAGTGAGTCATACAATTTATTTTTTTGTTTCCCAGTGCAAGCTATGTTTACTCTATACTCTACTGTATTAAATGTGTGATTGAACTATAGCTAAAAAAATTTCTACATACCTTAACTGAAAATTACTGTATTTCTAATAAATGCTAACCATCATCTGACAACACAAGTTTGCCACAAACCTTCAGTTTGTAAAACAGGTAATACCTGTGAAGAACAATAAAGTGAAGCACCAGAAAACAAAGTATGCCTATATGTATATATTTATATATATATATACATGGAAATTTATGATAAGACATTGGCTCATGCAGTTGTGGAGGCTAAGAAATCCCACCATCTTCCGACTGCAAGCTAGAGACCTAGGAAAGCTGGAGGTGTAGTTTGAAGGCCTCAGAACCAGGAGTGAAAAGGGCAGGCAGAGATGAGTACCTCAGCTCCATCAGTCAGGAAAAGAGAGCACATCTTTCTTTCCTCCACGTTATGGGTCTATTCACTGCCCACCCATCCTGGGGACAACAATCCACTTTACTCAGTCTACCAATTCAAATGCAAATATCTTTGGAAACACGCTCGCAGACATACCTAGAAATGATGCTCAACCAGATATCTGGGAATCCCATGATCCAATCACTTCGTCACATAAAATTAATTATCTATCACAGATTGGTAATGCTAGTTAGTGGAAGTCAGAATCGCTGATAAACAGTCTGCTGTATGCAGAACAGCCTCCCGCAGCTAAGAACATATGATCCCAAATGATACAGGCTAAGGCTGAGAAACCTTGCCCCAGTGATGACAGCTTTCATCCTCGACTTATCAAAACCCAGTGTCAGTTAGGTAACTCTATCTGCTTTCTAGAAAATGCAATAGCATACCCTACTTCCTTTGTCCAGCTTCAACTCATTTACTGTTGGTTGGGCATTCTCTCTACATTTTAAATGCCACAAAATATCTTTGTTGTTGTCTGACATAGCCAGCTCTTCATTTAGCTTTGCCCCAGCACTCTTCTTTCCTTCCTGCATCTCTGACCTTCCATCTGGAATCCTTTTCCTTCTACCTAAACAATTTCCTTTTCTATTTCTTATAACGCAGATCTGCTAGTGAGTTCTCCCAGCTTTTGTTTGTCTGAAAATGTCTTTATTGCATTTTGTTTTTGCTTTTCTGATATTAGTATATTTATCAATGTCTACAGAGAGAAAACTCTGCTCCCCAAGAATAAAAGAAAGCATTATTTTATCACAACCACAGTACCATTATCACATGTAAGAGATTAACAATGATTTAATGATATCTGAAATGGCAACCCACTCCAGTATTCTTGCCGGAAGAATCCCATGGATAGAGGAGCCTGGCTGGCTATAGTCCACGGGGTCGCAAAGAGTCAGACACGACTGAGCGACTTCAATCACTCACTCAAAATAGAGCTAATATTCAACTTTCCACGGGCTTGCCTTGTGGCTCAGCTGGTAAAGAATCCACCCGCAGTGCGGGAGACCTGGGTTCAATCCCTGGGTTGGGAAGATTCCCTGGAGAAGGGAAAGGCTACCACTCCAGTATTCTAGCCTGGAGAATTCCATGGATTGTATAGTCCATGGGGTTGCAAAGAGTCAGACAGGACTAACTTTCAGTTCAGTTCAGTCTCTCAGTCGTGTCCGACTCTTTGCGACCCCATGAATCGCAGCACGCCAGGCCTCCCTGTTCATCACCATCTCCCGGAGTTCACTCAGACTCACATCCATTGAGTCCGTGATGCCATCCAGCCATCTCATCCTCTGTCGTCCCCTTCTCCTCCTGCCCCTAATCCTTCCCAGCATCAGAGTCTTTTCCAATGAGTCAACTCTTCACATAAGGTGGCCAAAGTACTGGAATTTCAGCTTTAGCATCATTCCTTCCAAAGAAATCCCAGGGCTGATCTCCTTCAGAATGGACTGGTTGGATCTCCTTGCAATCCAAGGGACTCTCAAGAGTCTTCTCCAACACCACAGTTCAAAAGCATCAATTCTCTGGTGCTCAGCCTTCTTACAGTCCAACCCTCACATCCATACATGACCACAGGAAAAACCATAGCCTTGACTAGATGGACCTTAGTCGGCAAAGTAATGTCTCTGCTTTTGAATATGCTATCTAGATTGGTCATAACTTTTCTTCCAAGGAGTAAACATCTTTTAATTTCATGGCTGCAGTCACCATCTGCAGTGATTTAGGAGCCCCCAAAAATGAAGTCTGACACTGTTTCCACTGTTTCCTCATCTATTTCCCATGAAGTGATGGGACCGGATGCCATGATCTTCATTTTCTGAATGTTGAGCTTTAGGCCAACTTTTTCGCTCTCCTCTTTCACTTTCATCAAGAGGCTTTTTAGCTTCTCTTCACTTTCTGCCATAATGGTGGTGTCATCTGCATATCTGAGGTTATTGATATTTCTCCCGGCAATCTTGATTCCAGCTTGTGTTTCTTCCAGTCCAGTGTTTCTCATGATGTACTCTGCATATATAAGTTGAATAAGCAGGGTGACAATATACAGCCTTGACAGACTCCTCTTCCTATTTGGAACCAGTCTGTTGTTCCATGTCCAGTTCTAACTGTTGCTTCCTGACCTGCATACAGATTTCTCAAGAGGCAGGTCAGGTGGTCTGTACTCCCATCTCTTTAAGAATTTTCCACAGTTTATTGTGATCCACACAGTCAAAGGCTTTGGCATAGTCAATAAAGCAGAAATAGATGTTTTCTGGAACTCTCTTGCTTTCTCCATGATCCAGTGGATGTTGGCAATTTGATCTCTGGTTCCTCTGTCTTTTCTAAAACCAGCTTGAACGTCAGGGAGTTCACGGTTCACGTATTGCTGAAGCCTGGCTTGGAGGATTTTGAGGATTACTTTACTAGCATGTGAGATGAGTGCAGTTGTGCTGTAGTTTGAGAATTCTTTGGTGCTGCCTTTCTTTGGGATTGGAATGAAAATTGACCTTTTCCAGTCCTGTGGCCACTGCTGAGTTTTCCAAATTTGCTGGCATATTGAGTGCAGCACTTTCACAGCATCATCTTTCAGGATTTGAAACAGCTCAATTGGAATTCCGTCACTTCTACTAGCTTTGTTCATAGTGATGCTTTCTAAGGCCCACTTGACTTCACATTCCAAGATGTCTGGTTCTAGATTAGTGATCACATCATCATGACTCTCTGGGTCGTGAAGATCTTTTTTGCACACTATTATTATAACATTTCCATAGCTGCCCCCAAGATGGTTGCATCCTTTTATAATGATTCATTTGGTTATTTTGTCTCTTCAGTCTTTTTCAGTCTAGAATTCTGTTTATTTATTTTTAAAATTATTGTTATTACTTTTAGTCTTTCACAACAGTGTCATTTTAGAAGAATCAGGCTGTATGTCTGGTAGAGCATCGCTCATGCTGGATTTTTCTGGTCATTTCTTCATGACTTGATGCAGAGTCACTATTCTGTCAAGGATATTACATGTGAGCCAGATGTACTTATTGTCACATATCACAAGGCACATAGTGTCAGGCTGTCCTACTAGTGAAGGTCACTTAGTGAAGGTGGTGACTTCCGGGTATCTTTCACGTAAAGATTTTTCTTTGGTAGAAGTAGGCTATAAGAAACAAATGCATGTCTCCCTTTGTAATCAGTCAGATGTATTCTTCGGGACTGTGACATATCATCATCCCTAGCAACCTTTACCCAGATATTTAGCATCCTATGATGACTTTTGCCTCTCTCACTTACTGCACTGGAGATTGCAAATGATTTTCTAATTTTATAATCCCTCTATATTGATTAATTGGCATTCTACTGAGATGAAGAGCATTGAACACTATCTTGCTGTTTGGAAAAGAAAGAAATTCCAAGCTCACATTGTACTTTCTTTGTCCAGATCTGTGATTAACAATTTTCAAAGCATCCCTGGTTTCCTTTAGTGGAAAATGGTACCTAGAAACCAAAATCTGGGCTATAGATGTGCTCTTCCCTAACTGGTTGCTATTGCTTCTAACTCCTTTTAGGGGAAATAGTTAGAATATATACAAATTTTTTCTCAAACCTCTAAGTTCATACTGGTAAGCTCCAGTTCAGTAGAATATTGATTTCCCACTTACATTTCCCTCCTCCCACAAAGAAAACCAGTTTGCAAAAACGTATTTGTACAATTTCCTAATTTTGTAATGCACAAAATGCTTTCAGATTATACGCTAAAACTACCACCACCTACAAACCTCCTAAATAAAGGTTGATATTCCTTTGGGAAAAAAAAAAAAAACTTAGATATATATGTATATGTATGTATTTTTAAACTACATCTCTATAGGAATGTATGATTAGAGTACTGTGTTCAAAAGTTGCTTAACATTTTTCTTTTCATGGTTATGTTATCAATATTATCAATTGAAGTTACAGTTTAGTTAATTTATTTCTGTGTATATGTATTTTCAGACTTCTCTGGTGACTAAGTGGTAAAGAATCCTTCTGCCAATGCAGGAGACTCGGGTTTGATCCCTTGGTCAGGACAATCCCCTGCAGAAGGGTGGCAGCCCATTCGAGTATTCTTGCCTGGGAAATCCCATGGACAGAGGAGCGTGGCAGCCTACAGTCCATGGGGTCACAAAAGAGTCAGTCATGACTTAGCAATTGAACAACAACAAAACCACAAATATATGTTTTCACATTTGTCTGTATCCTTTTGATACTATTTTATTTTGCATACATAAAATATTTACAAAATACAAAAATGTGGTTCAAAATTCAAAGCTGTTGTTCAAAATTCAAAACCAAGTTTCAAAATTCAAATCTATGTAAAAAGATATTCTCAGGGAAGTCTCACTTGCATAAACATTGCCCCATCCCACTCCCACTCATCTCCAGAGGAAAATTTTTCATTAGTTTTTGGTATATCATTCTGTAATTCCTGCTGCAAAAATAAGTATATATGTATGTATGCATATACATGCATGTTATTACATTCATTTATATAACATATACATATTATTTCACAATCTTTTAAAAATAAAAGATATCATATCATATTCTCTATATATCTTATCCTTGCACTTGATAAAACATTCAGAGAAATATCACAATATCACTATTTTTTCTTTCATTTTTAAAAAAATGAAACAAAGATGAATAGTTTTGATGGTAAAAGGCATACTTCACAAAGAAGGTAGACATCATAAACCATTAGACACCTAACAACAAAGAAACAAAGATGCATAAAGCAAAAATCAGAAGAAATATAAGCGAAAAGAAAAAATGTATAATCATAGTGAGACATATTAATTTTCTCTGAGAATATTTTATCAAATGCAGAAAAAATAAGAATAGGAGCATCTTGAATGATGCTACTAATAATTTAAATAAAACAGATTTATATTTATATTAATTATTACTAATCTTATATCCTACAAAAATATATTTAAAATTTTGTATCTGATACACTGTTATTAGATGTTCAAAGGACATTTAGAAAACATGGCAAAAAGATAAATGTTATTAAATTTCAGAAAGTAGAATTATTTTTTACTGTGATTCAGTTATATATATATACATATATATTATTTTTGAAATTATTTTCCATTATAGATTATTTAAGATATTGATTATAATTCCCTGTGCTATACAGTAAAATATTGTTCTTTGATGCATGACTATTTTTTAAAATTAGAAATCTAGCATTCTATTCATACTAAGTCTAACAAGTGAAATAGAAATATCAAATATTTTAGTTAGGAAAAATTCATAAGTATTCTAAAATATATATTATGCATATTATTCATGTATGTATACAAAAGCTTTTCTACTATGCTTGATAAAGACTTGAGAAAGAATATCAGAACAAAAAAGAAGAGATGGAAAAATAGGAAAACATGAATGAAATGGGAACACTGAATAAGAAATAAAAAAATGAAATAAACTAGATAAAAGTAAAAGATCCGCATATAAGTCCAGTTGTTTTTAAACATGGCTGTTCATTAGAAACTTATCAGGAGCTCTGGCAATAAAAGGAAGTAATACCTGGGCATTTGTATTTATCAAAGTATTCCAAGATAATCCTGATATGCATTTGGATTTTAAAAAGTGATTGCAGGTTTTCCTGTTTGAATGGTAGTTTTGATGATATATAATTCTATTATTTTCCAGTTAACCAGTCATGATACAATGGTATTAAGTGAGTAATAGTTACAAAATCACCATAGCAAAAGACGTTTATCAGTTTTCACAATCAATAGCCAGACAAAAAATAAGATTGTTATAGTTGCAAGCCATAATGGGAACATGATTAACTTAACAATATAAAATAGTCACATACAATTCTAGGGGGGCTGCAGTCAAGCAGCATTATGTGGTAAGTGGAAGTGCATACGTGTACAAGTTTCATCCACCTGGCCAGTCTATGTCTTTTGGTTGGTGCATTTAATGCATTTACATTTAAGGTAATTATCAATATGTATGATCTTATTACCATTTTCTTAATTGCTTTGGGTTTATTTTCTGTAGTTAAGTCTTTTCCTTCTCTTGTGTTTTCTGTCTAGAAAAGTTTCTTAAGCATTTGTTGTAAAGCTGTTTTAGTGGAGCTGACTTCTCTTAACTTTTTCTTGTCTGGAAAGCTTTCGATTTCTCCATCAAATCTGAAGGAGAGTCTTGCTGGGTAGACTATTCTTGGTTGTAGATTCTTCCCTTTCGTCACTTTAAATATATCATGCCATTCCCTCTGGCTTGCAGACTTTCTGTTGAGAAATCAGCTGATAGCCTGATGGGAGTCCCCTTGCATTTTATTTGTCATTTTCCCCTTATTGCTTTTAATATTTTATCTCGGTCTCTAATTTTTGTTAGTGTGATTAATATGTGTTCCTCCTTGGGTTTATCCTTCCTGGGACTCTTTGTCATTCCTGAGCTTGGTTGACTATCTTCTTTCCCATGTTTGGAAGGTTTCCAGCTATTATCTCTTAAAATATTTTCTCAAGTCTTTACTGTGTTTCTTCTGCTGGGACCCCTTTAATGAGAATGTTAGTACATTCAGTGTTATCCCAGAGGTCTCTTAGGCTGTCTTCCCTTTTTTTCATTCTTTTCTTCTATGGTTTGTTCTGTGGCAGTGATTGCCACCATTCTGTCCTCCAGGCCATTTACCCATTCTTCTGCCCCAGTTATTCTGATACGGATTCCTTCTCGTGTGTTCATCCCTGTTTGTTCTTTAGTTCTTCTAGTTCTTCTGAAAACAGTTCTTGCATCTTCTCAGTCTTTGTCTCCATTCATTTCCTGAGATCCTGCATCATCTTCACTATCATTATTCTGAATTCTTTTTCTGAAAGGTTGCCCATCTCCACTTCATCTAGTTATCTTTCTGGGATTTTATCTTGTCCCTTCATTTGGGATGTAACTTTCTGCTTTTTCATGCTTATTAAATAACTAGCTGTAATGTGGTTTTGTTTTAGCTGCTGAGACTGTGCTTCTTCTTGCTTCTTCTGTCTGCCCTCTGACAGATGAGGTGAAGAGGCTTATGCAAGTTTCCTGATGGGAGGGACTGGTGGTGGGGAAAGCTGGGTCTTGCTTTGGTGGGCAGGGCCCTGCTCAGTTACTCAGTAAAACTTTAACCTGATTATCTGGTGATGAGTGAAGTTGGACCCCTTCCCTGGTATTTTTATGGCCTGAGGTGACCCGTACCTCTATGGTTGGGTTAATTGTGACCTCCCAGAGAGATTACGCCAAGGGGGGCATTCCCAGACTGCTGCTGCCAGTGCCGCTGTCCCTGTGCTGAACTCCTCCTGACCTACGCCTCCACAGAAAACCCTCCAACACCAGCAGGTAACTTTGGTTCAGTCTCCTATGGAGTCACTGCTCCTTTCCTCTGAGTCTTGGTGTTTGCAAGGTTTTGTTTGTACCCTCCAAGACTGGAGTCTCTGTGTCCCCCAGTCCTGTGGAAGTCTTATAATCAAATCCCACTGGGCTTCAAGGTCAGATTCCCTGAGGATTCCCAGTCCTTTTGTTGGGTCCCCAGGCTGGGAAGCCTGAGGTGGGTTCTGAACCTCACAATAGTGAGAGAATTTCTTTGGTATTATTGTTCTCCAGTTTGTGGGTCACCCATTTGGCAGGTATGGGATTTGATTTTATCATGATTGTGCCCCTCCTACCATCTCGCTGCAGCTTATTCTTTGTCTTTGGATATGGGGTATCTCTTTTTGGTGGGTTCCAATGTCCTCCTGTTGATGGTTGTTCAACAACTAGTTGTGATTTTGTTGCTCTTGCAGGAGGAGCTAAGTGCACGTCCTTCTACTGTGCCGTCTTGAACTGGAAGGCTTATTCTTTCCTAAAGCCAAACATTCTAATGTGTAGATATACCAAAGTTTCTTTAAATAGTCTTCTATGGATGAGCAGTCAAGGTGATATTACTTTCTATTACTTTAGAATAAACTCCTAACAGTTGGGCTGCATCACACTTAAAAAAAAAAAAAGTGGGCATTTTTTCCCTACTTTTATCATATATTTTCCCATGTAAATGCTAAAATATTTGTTCAGATCCTGGCAAGGGGGGTGAGTATTGGAATTTTATTGTCATTATAAATTTATATACTAACTTGGCAAGATAACATCTTTATGATGCTATTTTTTTTCTGTACAAGAACAAATATGTATTTCCCTCTGTTCAGGTATACTTCTGAGTCTTTCAAAGTGTTTCTAAGTTTTGTTTCATGTTAAGTCTTATACATTCATTATTGCATTTATTTATATGAATTTATCTTTTGATGGACTTCTAATCTTTACATCAAATTGGTTGCTATTTGTATATATATAGGCAAATTTTATGCTAATTTTAGACCCTTACGCCTTCCTGAATTTTGTGTACTTGTGTATCTCTCTTTGTGTATGTAGATCTTGGTATTGACTTACTGGGGTTCCCAGGTGTGTTGTTATACCATATACATGTAGAGTAAGTTTTACTTTTTTCTAGTCCTCATGCTTCTTATAGCTCTGAAAGTATTAACCAAACAAATCAGACAAGATTTTTAAAAGTATTAAACAGTAGCAGTAGTGAAGATGATGGGATCACTGCTTTCTTCTGAACCTTAGTAGAAATACTCCTAATGTTTATCCATGAGATGAAATTCCACCTTTTAGATTTAAAAAGTATCCATAAATTCTGATTCTATTGAGTGTTTTCATGAAGAATGAATTTTGGCTTTTGTTGAAGACCTCTTTAGCATTTAAGGAGATAATCACATGCTCTATTAATGTTATGAATTATGTTAATGATTTTCTAATATTAAGCCATCTTGGAAATCCTAGGTAAGTACCACTCAGTATAATGTATTATTTTTATCTTTTTTGAATGATTATTTATGGTAATTTCAAACTTTCAGGATACTTAAGAATAATGAAATGGAGTTTCTTTCCTCAGACTCACAAATTGGTAGCCATATTTGCAAGAGTATATTTCCTTGAAAAAAGGTTATTTTATTATATAAGTATCACATAAAAATCAGGAAACTTATCATTGATATGACACTAAGATTTAATTATAGCCTAAAATTTAATTTTACCTTCTGTCCCCATAATGTTCTTCTTCAGTCCAGTATCTAATCCAGGACTACCATCTAGAATTTAGCTGGTTTTCAGTTTATTTTAACCTGGACCATTTGCTATTCTTTACTGCCTTTCATGACACTGGTATTTTTGAAGAGAAACAGGAAAATTGTTTTTCAAAATGTCCCTCAATTTGATGGATGTTTTCTAATGATCAGACTTAGGTTATGTGTTTTGGGCTGGACTTCTATAGCAGTAACTTTGTTATTTTCAGTGCATCATGTCAGTAGGAACCTGGTGTCAATTTGTTACATTACTTTGTTGGATTTTTAGCTATACCTCTTTGCTTGTTTTGCTATTTGCCCCGGGGATTAAGGTATGCATTTTAAACTGTTTTGTGTTAACCTTTTTCACCAGATTCCTCCACTATAATATTACTATGTTTCCTTTTGTAATTCCTAAACAGTTTCCTGAAATGAATTTTGGTTGATTTGCTTTAGACTTTTGTCTTAGTCGATTTGAACTACTATAACAAAAACACCACAAACTGGGTGGCTTATAAACAGCAAATATTTATTTCTCACAGTTTTGGAGGCTGTAAAGTACAAGATTACGATGGTAGGTGATTTGGTGAGTGGCAAGGGCCTGTTTCCTTTTTGATGACTGTGTTCTCACTGTAACCTCACAGGGGGGAAGACGCAAGTTAGCTCTCTGGAATCTTTCAAGGATGAAAAGAAAGTGAAAGTCACTCAGTGTCTGACTTTTTGTGACCCCATGGACTATACAATCCATGGAATTCTCTAGGCCAGAACACTGGAGTGGGTAGCCTTTCCCTTCTCCAGGGGATCTTCCCAACCCAGGGATTAAACCCAGGTCTCCAACACTGCAGGTGAATTCTTTACCAGCTGATCCACAAGGGAAGGCCAAGAATACTAGAGTCGGTAGCCTATCCCTTCTCAAATGGATCTTCCAGACCCAGGAACTCATCAGGGTCTCCTGCCTTGCAGGTGGATTCTTTACCAACTGAGCTACCAGGGAAGTCCACTAATCCCAAAAGTGAGAGTTTCACCTTCAGGACATAAACAACTCCCAAAGTCCAACAGAGCCATTCATTCTGCAACACTGTCTAAAATTTGCCTGCTCTCACAAGAAACTTCAGTTATGGTTATAGTTCATTGAACCAGTTATGGGTCAATGATTCCATCAATTATCTTATCTAAAATAGTGATTATGTTGTTTTTTCTAATTGTGCTTTTCTAACTTGTTCATTTGTTTAACATTTATTCTCCACAGAAGAACATTACTATTAATTTTTATTTTTAATTCCTGGTACTATAATCCAGCTACATCATAATTTTTATGCTAAATTTGCTCTGTTTGTGGAGCATGAGAACTCCTGTAAGCTTATTTTAGTATTATTTTGACATATCCTCATCCTTTTTTTGAGTACTTTCATTATTTTTAATTATTTTTATGCTATATATTTTCCCACCTTTTTAACTTTCAATTTTTCTGTCTTTATATTTAATGTGTATTTATTATTGATAACATATCATTTGATGCTGTTTTTTTAAAAATTCATTCTGATGATCTCTTTTAATTGGAGTGCTTTGTCCTTTATAATCTAATTATTTAACAGATGAATTATAAATTACATAATTTTAATTATATAGTTAGAATTTATACAATATATAATTATAATTATAAATTAAAATAATTATACATTAATTAAAATTGATTGTAATTTATATAAATTATGTAATTATAAAATTTGTATCTTCTATTTCACTATTTGATTTTGTTTTTTCCTTTTTGATTTTTATTTTTTGGTCTTCTTATCTTCTGTTGATTTAGGTAAACATATTTTATGGGTTTTTCTATGTTTATTAGATTATTAGTTATACCAATGTGATTTTTTTTTTTACTGTTTGATCTAGAGATGGAAATATTCATCTTTAATTTTTCATAGTAAATGGAAAGTTAGATTTGTTTGTCGTGCTCTGTTCCCCACTCTGTCCTATAGATTATGCTTGCCATATATGATATTTGAAGCATATATATATAATATAAATTATATTTATAATATATATTTTTAATATTATTTTTAATAACATATATTGTATATATATGGTTTTCAATTAAAATGAGTATCTTACATTTCCTACATGTTTACCATTAATGGGACCCTTCATTCCTTTCTGAAAATCTAAATTTCAATCTCATATTCTTTACTTGAAAATTTCTTCTCAAGTTTCTCTTGTCTACTAGAAATGCATTTTATTAGTTTTAATTTATCTGAAAATGTCTTTATTTTACCTTCATGTTTGAAGAGTGTTTTCACTGGATAAAAAATTTTGTATTGATAACTTTTTACTTCTTTCAGTACTTTAGAGATGCCATTCCACTGTCTCCTGACTTCCAGTGCTTCTGATGATGTCAGTAGTCATTAAAGTTGTTGCTCCCTTTAATGTATTGTACTCTAGCTGCTTTCAGGATTTCTTCTTTATTTTATATTTTCAGTAGTTTGCATATGGTGGGCCTAGGTGAAATTTTCTTTGTATTGCTTTTACTTGAAATTTGCTGAGTTTTCAAGTCCTCAAATCTGTCTTTCACCAAATTCAGAAAGATTGGGGACATTATTTCCTCATATATATTTTTGTCACATTCTGACTCTTCTCATTCTGGTATTCCAATTATATGTGTGTTAGATCATTTTGTATTGTTACACAGATCTTTTAGCTTCTGTTCTTATTTTTATTCTCCCTTTATCGATGAGAAAATTGGTGCAATAGGAGCTACTCCAACATTACCAGAAGCAGAATTCTCCTGGCGGGCTGCGGGAGAATGTGTGTTTTTAATGCATTTCATTTTTATTCTTGAAGGATACTTTGAGGGGCATAGAATTCTTGTTTAACGTACAATTTCTTTCAGCATAAAAATAAGTATTTTTTTTTCTGACTCTTTTTAGTTTCTATTTAGAAATAAGTTTTCAATCTTATTATGGCTTTTCTGACAACAATCTCTTGCTTTAACTGTTTTGTAAAGGACTTTTTCTTTGGTTTATTCTTTAGCTTTATTATTATAGCATAATTATGTGTTTCTCTCTTTTTTAAAATTCTCGTTGACATTTGTTCAGCTTCTTGACTCTGTACTTGATATCTTTCATCAGTTTTAGAAAATTCTCAAGCACTGCTTCTTCAAATTTCTCTGCATTCTCTTTCACTTCTCCTTTTGTAATTCCAATTAAATGTATGTTAGACTTCTCATGGTATCACCTCTGGCTCTTATTTCCTTTTTATTTATTTTTCTTATCATTATAGGATAGGACACCATAGGTCATGTTTTTGTATATTTTGTTTGATACATCCTCCATTATACTAACTTTTTCTTAGCTGACTGCAATTTGTTGAAAAACCTACATAAGGAGTTCTTAATTTCAGTTGCCATTTATTGTTCTATAATGTCCCTTTTTATTCTGCTATATTAATTTCTCAAAATTCTACTCTGTAAAAATTTCAGATCTTATATTTTTCTCTTTGTATGTAGAAGTTATAATTATTTTGCACAATTATTTTAAAGGTTGTGCCTTCCATTTTCATTATTTGGAGCCATAGGGATCTGTTTCTATTGTCTTATTTCTGTTAGTTTCCTTTCATCTTGTTTTCTGAAGCAATAAAACACAGTTTCCTCTCTTTCCTGTGCTAGGTACCATACTGAATAATATGCATGACCGCATTGGTATTTATTTCAATTATATTGTCACCTCTATTTTGAAAATGAGAAAGCTCATGCTCAAAGACATCAGATAACTTCCCAAAGCCACACTTAATATAAGGAGATCTCCTGGAATTCAGACCCACATCTATCTGCCTTTAAAGCTAAATCCTGGGTTTTTACCCCATGGCTACTTAGGAGAGATTGAGCTAATGAGATCCTATTGTCCCCAAACGAAACCAAGCAATTGACGAGGATGGATATAGTGGTCGATTCCAGGGGAATCTTCCTTCTCAAATTTCCTTTGCACACTGAATCTGTAGCACTACACTGACAGTGAGCAGTTTTTGGTCTGTGACATGGAGCTGGACAGCTGGCTCCCTTAGTGATGAGTGTAAAATAGGAGAAGCAGCAGTTTTATGATCATTTTAGGGAGGCTTCTCTGAGATTTAGAGCTGAGCAGTGGTGAGGTGCCTATCACCTTCTGCCAAGGCAGAAGGCAGCCAGGAATAGCTAACATAACAGACCCCAGGGCTTGCTCTACTGCTATACATTCCAAATCCTCTCTATGTGGGTGCTTAAACACACACACACACACACACACACACACACACACACACACACACACAATAATAGATAACATTTATTGAATATTATATAATCCACATGATTCTAGAACTTCACATTTATTAATGTATTTAGTCTTATACCAATGCTCTGAGGTAAATCGTGTTATTGTTGACGTTTTTACAGATGAAAAATTACATGAAGGTTATGTATCTTTTCTAAAATGGTTCAGCTATTCAGAGTTATGCACAAGACCCATTCAGACAGTCTCATTGTAGAACCCATAGTCTGAAACAGTAGTTAACTGTTTTGCTGGTAGCATTTTTTGTTGGTAGCCTTTTGATCAGTGGGAAAGTATATAATGACCTAGAAATAAAACATAGGATGTGAACAGGAGATCTGACAGAGGTTAAGTTCTGGCTCGGTTGAGACTCAGGGGCCAAAAGCTGTAGAATAGTCAGTGGAAAGCCCTAGGGGTTGACTATGGATGTGATTGTACAGCGATAGCAGATTACACCCCAGCACAAAGCAAAACATTAAAATGGCCAGCACTAATGTCCATGGCTGCCAATAAAACGTGTCTATTCTAAGCTGCTTGTACTACAGATTTTAAATACATCATTTAATAGAGATTAATACCTTTACTCAGAATCTCTTATGCAACAATTCTTCTGTAGGTAGAAAAATGTGTCAGAAGAGATTCAAGTGTTTTATTTGTAAAGTATCTTAGGGTCTGGGAAATTTTTACCTTTATAAAAGATGCTATTTTATTATTTATTCATTATTTTTCCCTTAATTAGTTTTCTCTCTTTGTATATTTTCGGTAGCAGGCTTGCCCCATACCTTGGGTTCCTTTCAGATGATAATTGTCACTCAGTTCTTAATTACATGGGGTGGTGGTTTTGGGATCAAGGGGCCTAGTTCAACAGCTGAATAATGGCAAAAATGTCCTGTGGGTGGGTTGAAATTCCTGTTGTAAGCTGAGAACACAGACTGACCCCAGTTGGGGCCAACAGCCTCATGGGTAGGGGGGCGCCAAAGGTTGTGCCTTTGTTCAGAGCCAGCCTATAGAATCAATGGCTGGATAGCTCAGAGAGCGTCACTGCACTTGGGGCTACCTGGCCATCTTGGCTTTATCACAGAGAGGCTTTGATGGGCCTCAGCCTGGTTGATGGCTGGCTCCCATGCTTTCATTTCCCTGCCTCTGCTGGCTCTAGAAAATAGGAATTAACATAAAAAGTAAGCTGATTCTTATCTAAGCTCTCAGGCCCCTCACTCCTCAGACACATAGATGCCAGGTGGAGCCATGCTGGGAAACCTCGGCTGAGTGTCCTACACAATTTGGAGTCCGGTTTAAGACCTCTTCTTAGCTCTGAGTTAAGCAGACCTTTGGGTGGAGATGTGGGGGTATGGATTGTGCTGTGGATGAGGAGGGAAGCCATGTGATCCTGGAGGAGGAGCATTGGGCTGTCAGTCAGGAGATTCAAGTCTTGGCTAACCTGAATCTAAGCTCCAGGACTCCTTGAATACTGAACTATTGGAGCTCAAGGGACATCCCCTGTCTTGCCATATGACAGCAGCAGAAAGTAGTGAAGGGCACACCCATGATACCCCAACAGACTTGGACAGCACCAGACTGTGGCCATTACTCTTTATGTCTTTGGCCAAATCACTTGAGAGTGTTTCTATGTAAAATGAAGCTGCTATTGTCTGCCCTTCACCAAGGGATGGCCAACCAGGACACCATAAGACAACACTTCTCTGAGTTTTGGGCATGATCCATAATGTAATGCCTCCGAAATAAAAGCACATCAAGGGAGCAAGACTGCTGGCTGAGTGCCATCTGCACATCCCATTCTCTTCTTACAGTTCTGAAGGGAGATGTGATCCTCATTTTCCAAATGAGAACCCTGAGAGTGCATTAGGCTATGAGCGCAATCAGAACAGGGCAGGTTATTTCCAAATCTCATCTCTAGCACCCAGTAGGGTCTCAATGGGTGTCTGTCAGGTGAAAGAAGGAACACACTGAGCGTACTCAACCGAGTCGGTGGCTGCCTTTCTCCTTCCTTCTTGGATGGTGAGGGCTGTGCAACCTCACGGCTTTTGTTCTGCAGTCACCTGTCATGGAGGGTGGGGGTGCCCCCTTTCTGACCTCCTGAGGTTTCACAGTCACTGGTGTGAAAGCCAATCCTTTGCTACCTCACTTTCTGGCAGGTAGGGACTGACGCCTTTTGCCATTTATGAAAAAAAAAATGTAAATGGCTACAAAAGCTATTTTTATAATGTTTTTATCTATTCCGTGACTGACATCAATAACACATAACAGTTTCATTGACATTGTATCGCATCCAATGGGCCCAGTGACCTGATTCAATGTCAGTAGAAAAGCCTCGTACATCATCTCTGTGGCTGAATTGCAACAGATCCATTATTGACGCTTCAACCCCACAAGAGCCCCAGAACCAATGCCAAGTCCATTTCAAGGGTTTGCCTCTTTTCTGAGCTTCGTTTCTCACAACTGTCTTAGTTCTCTGACCATGGACCCTCCTCTGTAGCTCACTCTCTTAAAATGGTTCACTCTGACTTTACTTTTAGACTTGATGATTCTTGAGGGGTGGGGCAGGTCTGTTCACGAAGCAGTTAGCAGGGCACGTAGTAGGAGCTCAACTTGTGAATGAGTGAGAGAAAGAGGGAGAGGGAGAGAGGATAAATGGAAATCACCTGCCTCTCAACTACGGGATACAGTAAGAGCTTCCTGCCCAGGGGTCCACATGCCTCACAGCCCCAGCTGAGTTGACACACTAAGGGCTGTTTTGCTAGGGTCCTTGGAGTAATAAAGGTTGTTAGTAGGACAGAAAATAGCAAAGGCTTTAGCATATTTTTGCAAAATACAACCTAGAGAGAGGGAATGCTCTGACCCAGACCTTAGCCGCAGAACCTGGAAGCTGGCCAGCTTATGGAGAAGAGAGGAAGCCGGCTGGCCAGATCCTTGTGCTGGGCACACGAAAAGGCCCCCAACCAGTGAGCCCACCCTTCATTCTCCTCATCTTCTCAGCCATGGAAAACAGGAACAAAGACTGACTCCACAGTCTTATGTGGATTTAAGCCAGCCCTCACTAATACTGCAATATATTTGTCATTTGCTCACTGGTAAGCCTGTTTAGTAGTCAAAACTGTAGAAAATTGAATATACACTCACTGTATAAAAATGATATGCTTGGTTAGTGATAGTTTAGAAGAAATAAGTACATCTATCATAGAGGAGCAGGCTGTCAGGTCTTTATATGTAAGAAAAATATTGAACACAAATGTGATAAATGTTGGGCACCGTTTACAAAAGTTGTCCGACAAAGTTGGTTTGTAATAAGTTTTATCCAAGCAAAGGGGGAAAATGAATGGAGATGAAGGAGACAACGGGGACCGGAAAGCAAGAGGAAATGAAGACAGGGGTGGAGAAAAAGAAAGAGGGAATGAAGAGCTCAGGGATGATCAGAGAAACAGGGACCAGACACGCTGCCCTTGCTCTGACATCACAGTAGCCTCTGCCTGCCCGTCAATTCCCCGGCTTGGGAAAGCTTGTTCCTCAGACAGAGGAGGATAAATCTGCTGCAAAAGATTCCATATCACAGGAAATTGTTGATGAACACTCTCCCAAACCACCAGGAAAGGCAGCTGGGATGGATCTCGCCAAGGCCCAGAGGGGAGGGGTAGGAAGACTGAGGTCAGCAATGAACTGATGCTAAACTAGAGGGCGTGGGGGTGTATCCATAAACCAGAAAGTGCCAGGTGAGGAGGGACTCGAAGAACAATGCTGAGTGCTCATGGGGACCTGGGACAGTAAAGGGGCCAGACGTGTGGTGAGGGGCATACGGCAGGGACCTTGGAAGAGAGCAGGCTGGGTTAGCACTGCCCTCTGGTCTGGACACTGGGACCAAGGCAGGGTCCCTGTCTGGGGGTGGCGGAGGGGAGGTGGGCTCCGACATGGGAGGAGTGAGGAGGCAGCCGAGGCCACAGGCATCAGGTCAAGGAGCTAATGGGCCAGTGTGTGAGCTGGAAGATGGCAGGGGCGGCAGAAGGTGCATTCCTGGAGGACATGGAGAGTGACAGGGCCTGGAGGCAAGAGTGGGCAGTGAGGGCTTTCAGTGGGGGAAGTGCCCATGTTTGATGTGGAGGGTTCTATGTCCATTTTGTTGGGACAAAGAGAAGGTTCGTTGGAGGGAAGGGGCTACAGAGATAAGACAGATGGGAGGCTGTTTGGCAGCAGCTCTTGGCCTGTGGGTAGGGCTTGAAATCAAGTTCAAACTGGCTTCCCTGGGATCCAGTCAATATAGGGAGCCACTGAGGGCTTGGGGTTGGGCAGAGTGAGGAAGGAAGCCATGAGGAGCAGAGGGGGTGGCTTTCCCTCTCAAGAGTGTAGACAGATCACAGCACACCCTCTGCCCTGTGGTCCTTCCTTCCAGGGTGCCTCTGCTCTGTCTGGGATCTGCACTGTGCGGAAATTCAGAAAGGCTGAGGGGAGAATGGCGATGGGACAGTAGGTGTGGCTTAGGACAAGAGAGGAGGGTGAGGAGGTCCTCTCACATGCAGGAGGAAGGGCGACTGGGGAAGGAGTTCTGTGACTTGTTACCTCTCCCTTCATCTCCTAGTAGTATTTTTTTGCCCCTACTTTAGCCAACTCTTAGATAGATAGTGCTCACTACCTCCAGGAAATTGTTTGAAACACTTTATGGATATTATTTCACCATCGCAATAACCCTAATAGTGGCAGGCACTATACTTATCCCCATTTTGCAGGCAAGGAAACTAAGGCAGATAAGAAAGAAAGCAACGTGTTTAAGTCACCCCACCGGTAAGTGGCAGGGCTGGCACTGGAATGGCACAAGTTTAAATCTTGCTGCACTGGGTCACCCTCCTCCCCCAAGCCACCTCCCAAAGAGACACCAGTCCTTCTCTGGAGAGGACCCAGGTATGCGGAGAGAGCATTTTGACATTCCTGTCTATTCCTTTTTGGAGCTTGCCCTCACTGGAGATGGATAGCTGCTCTGAGAAAGGGAGAGAATGGGGCTGAGTTAAGGAGTGTTCCCCCATGGGAGGCAGGCAGGCCAAGCTTTCACCAGCTTCTGCAGCTTTAAACTTTACAACTCTGGATTTGCCTTCACTGCTTTCAGCTTCACATTCCTCTTCATTTTCAGAGAAGCCATTGACATAGGGCAGCAGAGATGGGCTAGCTTGGCCAGCATCCACTGTCATCATAACTCCTAGCCAGGAGCATGCATTTCATGAAAACTGAGCATTCACTGAGTGGGTTTGTCCTTAGGACTTCTTTTGGGCCCCTGAATCCAACTATACCTGAAGCCAACACCCTTGGACTTCTGCTCCTGTGATCCAACAGTTTTTTTTTTTTTTCTTCACTTACTATACAAATGAGGAGACTGTAGGCACCCAGGGAAATGTAATGGTATATTTATAAGTACAAACAAATGACAGAGGCAAGACCAGAACTCAGGTCCCCTGACATTTCACCAGCCTCATAGCCAGGCCATAGTGGCTGAGCTATCACATCCCTGAGGGTACTTGTTCACTCAGTAGTTGGTCTCCATCCTTCACAGCAATCGTTTGCCTGTCCAGCCCTACAAGATACAACATAGCTACTTTATGTTCAGATGAGGTCAAGACTTCCATTCGTAGGCTTGCCGAGTGACTGCGTGTGTGCTCAGTTGCTTTAGTCATATCCAGCTCTTTGCAATCCCATGGGCTGTAGCCCACCGGGCTTCTCTGTCCATGGAATTTTCCAGGCAAGAAAACTGGAGTGGGTCACCATTTCCTCCTCCGAGGGATCTTCCTGACCTAGAGATTGAACCCGCATTTCCTGCATTGGCAGGCATATTACCACCTGAAGCTATATAGGAACTTGGGTAGGAACTTCCTAAAGGAGAATTTAGGCATCTTAGATTTTTCAGATCTGTTACCTAGCACTGGAGCTGAAGTGATGAGACGTGCGACTTAAGGCCTAGTTCTAGTTCTGCTTGATTACATGCTAGCTTGCTGTGTGATCTTGAGCAAAGGCCCTCGCTTGACTGGGCCTGTGGAGGAATAAGTGCCTTTTTTTTCTTTCTTTTCAGCCTCCATTCTCCTCCTCCTCAACTAACAGTGCAGCTCTTCCCTTAGATACAAACAAGAAAAGTCCCAGCCTGGTACCTCATTGGCTGTGCCCCTCCCCACAAGACAAGGACACGTGGCTGAAGCCCACGCCGCCTTCTGTGGACCACACTAGCAATACTGACCTCCTGCCCAAAGGATCCTGAAAGGCCAAGTTTGCATTTATCTCTTCCTTGGATCCCACCTCTCAAGCGCAGACTGCCAACCCCAGTTGGAGTTACGGCCATGGGTCTGCTGTTTGTGAGTAGAATAGACAGCTTGGCATGTAGGCTGGGTGTTCACTTGTGTGAATGGGAGGGCCTTAGGATGCAGGAGAGAGCAGAGTTGGAAAGGAAGTGGTCTGTAAGCTGAGAAAGGGCTTCTGTGGTGGCAGGGTAGAAATGAGTGTATTCTATTTGTATAAATGTCTACTTCTTAATTAACTACATTAAAGCCATTGACTGTGTGGATCATAACAAACTGGGTGATCTTATATTCTTAAAGAGATGGGAATGTCAGATCACCGTACCTGCCTCCTGAGAAACCTGTATGCAGGTCAAGAAGCAATAGCTAGAATCCGATGGGAACCAAAATTGGGAAAGGAGTACATCAAGGCAGTATACTCTCACCCTGCTTGTTTAATTTATATGCAGAGTACATCATGTGAAATGCCAGGCTGGATGAAGCACAAGCTGGAATCAAGATTGCTGGGAGACATATCAATAACTCATATATGCAGATGATACCATCCTAATGGTAGAAAGTGAGGAGGAACTAAAGAGCCTCTTGAAGGTGAAGGAGGAGAGTAAAAAAGTTAGCTTAAAACTCAACATTCAAAAAACTAAGATCATGGCATCCAGTCCCATCACTTCATGGCAAATAGATGGGGGAAAAATGGAAAGTGGTAGACTTTATTTTCTCAGGCTCTGAAGTCACTGAGGACAGTGGTTGCAGCTATAAAATTAAAAGATGCTTGCTCCTCGGAAGAAAAGTTATGACAAAACTAGACAGCATATTGAAAAGCAGAGACATCACTTTGCCAACAAAAGTCTATATAGTCAAAGCTATGGTTTGTCCAATAGTCATGTACCTGCATGAGTTGAACCATAAAGAAGACTGAGGACTGATGAATTGATGCTTTCAAACTGTGGTGCTGGAGAAGGATCTTGAGAGACCCTTGGACTGCAAGGAGATCAAACTGGTCAATCTTAAAGGAAGTCAACCCTAAATGTTCATTGGAAGAATTGGTGCTGAAGCTCCAATACTTTGGCTACCTGTTAGGAAGAGTTAACTCATTGAAAAAGTCCCTGATGCTGGGAGAGACTGTGGGCAGGAGGAGTAGGGGATGACTGAGGATGAGATGGTTGGATAGTATCATCAACTCAATGGACATGAATTTGAGCAAACTGTGGAAGATAGTGAAGGACAGAGAAGCCTGGCATGTTGTAGTCCATGGGTTAGCAAAGAGTCAGACACTACTTAAGCAACTGAACAACAGCTACTTGTGTAGACAGAATTCCAAGGCATTTGGGAATTCTAAACTCAAATCTGATCTGACAGGCTGTTATAAAGCTATATTTATCCAGGTAGGAGGATATAACATGTTTTATTTAATAGTTTATAACTTAATTTATAACATTTAAAAATAGTGTACTCATATGAGGATTCCTTTAAGTGTTAGGTAGGATTGGACCTGTGACAGAACCCTTGGGAGAAATGTTCTGTCTCTGATTATATGTCATTTGAGGGATACAGAGAATCCAGATTTATTCCTCTTTCACAGAGAAGTAGCAAAAGATCCTTGAGGCCCTTGCACCAGAATCCTCCTTTTCTTGTCCTTTCAGGGATGAAGGTCAAGTATGTGACCTAAGCTCAACCAAACACAATTTTTCTTCCTAGGCATGGACTTGGGACTCAGTTAATAGATGTAGGTGATGTCCACTCTAGCAGGAGTGGATCCTGGGGCTAAATGGTCCCTGTTCTGGCTCCCATCTTGCTGCTCAGCCTTAGACTCGAGGCTCCTTATCCCATAGCTTCTGGAAGGTGCTTGATATCTTTTCTTTAGTGTTTAATTAGGTCAGTTTATTTCTCTTGCTTATTCTCAAAGATCCTGTGGGTATTTCAGACCTCAACTTTCTGTTTTGTCAATGATCTCAAAAAGTCCTTCCAGCTCTGATGTTCAGCAGCCCATGAGTTGGAAGCTACTCAGCTTCCTCCAAATGACAAGTTCATATTTGTAGGTGGGAGGTTTCTCAGCAAAAGATGTCCTTACAGCGTGTAGATACAGTAAAACAATGAATAGGCTATAGCGTTGGTCTTGGAGGAGGGGGATGCCGATGTATTCAGGGATGTGAAGTAGACCACTGTTGAGGAATTTCTGAATTTGGCCTTTGTACCAAAGGAAACTCTATATCCAACCTTGCTTAATGAATTCTGGATGACCCTAATTCTCTGCCCAGAGGTCAGAGGAATCCAATTTCAGCTGCATCTTTTCATTTGATTCAGTTCAGCCCAATCTAGCAAGTTCAGATTACTGCTATATGAATGCCCCGAAGGTCACTGGATCCTTCAGTGTGGGTGTGGATTAGCATCTGCCCTCAAGGAGCTTATAGGCCATCTGCCGCTTCACCAGGCTTTTCCAAAACATCTTTTTTTCTTGTTCTGTCTCCTTCTAGCAAGAAAGTATTTGCACCAAGATTTACAACACACACATTTTAAGAATTCCAAAAATGATATATGATTTTGCAGAATTCATGCAACCAAACCTTGCACCTTTATTATATCTTCAGCCCTCCCCCCCACCCCGACTCACAAATGTGGAGAGTGATTCAGTAGAACTCATTTGGCCAAGGCTAGAGTCGTGTCTAAAATACTTCTCTGAACTGATGGCAGACAAAAACCTTCTCACTATGCAGATCTGAGACTGCGTTACTGGATCGTAAAGTGGTGGTGTTTTGTGTTGTAACCCCCAGTTCTTAACATTAGGAGGTTCTGAGAGGAGATGGGGTGGGGTGACTGGCAGTGCTGGAGGGTGGGGTGTTTGGGGGCTTGATGCATTTGTTCTTTCATACACAGCTCACTCTGTTCCTAGCCCCCTTTACAGATGACGAGAGGTGCTAGACGAGAGGAGAGTAAGATGCGTGGTGCTGCAGGAAGAAACTTGATATGGTGTAATTACTTCACATTAAAATAGATAGAATTTGGATATGAAATCAGAGCAGACCATAGCTTACATGATCCTGAGAAGGGAGACATCACCTCACTCTGTGTGTGCATGTGCCTGAAAGAGCATTCTAGACTCCAAAAATGGCACACGGGCCAAAAAGTCCAAATAAACACCTCATTGCTGGGAGTGGGTGAGGAGGAGGCTCTCACCATGGCAGATGAGTGTAGATGTGAATCAGAAACCACACTCATATGAGCCATCTTTTGGGTTGAACTTTTACTCAAATGTGAGGAATTACGTTTCTCTTTTCAGAACCAAACTAGAGTGATGCCAGTTCCTTTTTGGGGGCCAAGAAAAGCAATTTCCAAAGACTTTACTGAACAATTGTGCTAGGCTAGGTCAAGGGAGAATAGGTTACCACGTGCCCCAAGTAGCTTATTAGTTTATTTGAGAGTGAGAATCAATTTTGAGAATACTGAGTATTATTACACATAGATCAACTAAGGATGTAAAAAAAATAGAGGGATCAGTTACAGGTCAAAAAATTCTTTGGGAAGGTATAATGTGAATTAAGCCTTGATGAGTGGATTTAACTAGACAAAGGAGTGGAAAGTGTACCATCTAGCAAGGGGTGCAAACAGCATGAGAAACCGTTCAGAGGTAAGTACTGAGATTGTATATGTGTGAATAGATGGGAGAAAAAAATGAAGGATGCTTTGGATGGTGTAAAACCAAGGGAGTTCAAATTCCAGACAGGGACTTGACTAGAATCTAAGGATTTCTTACTACCCTTATCAACCTTAAGAATCTCTGATCATAGAGTATCAGGATAAAATAAAGGGCTAAGCTTCAGAGAGTGGGGTGGTGCCATGGAAGTGGTGCACATGGGATATACTGGAGAGGGTGTCAAAAGAGTAATACTGATCTGCAACTTTTGACCGAGTTTTGTATTTCCTTTTTGATAGCCTTTTGATCACAGCACCAGCCATGGGAGAGACAGAATAAAGCAGTCTTGATTTCTCTGTGATGGATTACTGAATTTTTCGAAAAGAGGATGTCACATTGGGTGTCCTGCCCACTGGACGGCTGGCTTTCTGTGAGTCTGACTTTGATTTTCATGATCTCTTTCCCAAGTGGCAGAGCACTGTTACCACTGAGGTGCATCTGTTTTAGTGATTTTCTAAAATTGCCCTTAAAATACATCTAAATACATGAAAGTCATTCCTGGAGGTATGGTCATTTTGAACATCCCTTGCAATTGTAGAGTCAGAGGAATATGGACCAGCTAGTCAAACCTATGGTTTTTCCAGTAGTAATGTACGGGTGTAAGAATTGGACAATAAAAAAGGCTGAACACTGAAGAATTGATGCTTTCACACTGTGTTGCTGGAGAGGACTCTTGAGGGTCCCTTGGTCAGGAAGAAGATCAAACTAGTTGATCTTAAAGGAAATCAACCCTGAATATTCATTGGAAGGACGGATGCAGAAGCTGAAGCTTTAATACTTAGGCCACCTGATGCAAAGAGCCAACTCATTGGAAAAGACCCTGATGCTGGGAAAGATTGAGGGCAGGAGGAGAAAGGGGCAACTGAGGATGAGATGGTTGGATGGCATCACTGATTCAAGGACATGAGTTTGAGCAAACTCTGGGAGATAGTGAGGGACAGGGAAGCTTGGGGTACTGTAGTTCATGGGATTGCAGGGTTGGACACGACTGAGTGACTGAATAATGAAATCAAGAAGGAACTGGAAATAAAGCCCAACCTGCTGTTGCCATAACCAGCCTTTGCAAGCTGAGTAACAGCTTAGGTTCCATCACTTTTCTTTACTCCACCTCACTGAGGTCTCTACCATGTTTGACGGATGGCAAAATGAAGGATGGAGAGAGAGCAGATCTAAGGAATGTCACTTTCTGTTCAAAAGAGCATCTGGCTAGAAGACCTTGATTTAGCTTCACCTCCACACTCATCACACATACCTGACACATACACATACACACAAATATTCTGCCCAAGTGCTGATGGAGACAATGGGGAAAAGGCAAAACTCACACTATCACCCAAACGGAAGGCAACACATTAATGCCAGTAGATGGAAGGAATTTTGCCCAAGCGACAATGTCTTTAGAAATACAAAGAAAATTGAGACAAACACAATTATCATGATTTTTTAAAATTGATTTTATCTTTGTCAGATCATTAGGAAAATTAAGTGAGAAATTCTGAATAATAAACATCACTTTTTAGAGACTATGCCTTATTTTCTGGCACCCATATAATGTTTATTAAAAGTTAATCTTATTAATCAACAAAAAACACCAATACATTCTTAAAAATTAGAAGTTTATGTTTCATACTTAACCAAAATATAAAGTAATAATAACATTAAGTAAAAATAACACTTGTCAAAAAATTTAATAATACTCTCTTAAATATTAACTTAAAAGAGTTAAAATTTAATTTATATAAAAGTAACAATGAAAATCTATATATCAAATACTAAAAATGATTAGTTTGAGATAAAAATTTTAAACATTGCATATTTTCATTTTTGACAAAAATTTTGATGAATTGAATTTTAACTCAAAGACTTAGAAATATAACAATAAAAGATTCACAGAAAAAATGGAATCAGTTGAGACCAGAATTTCAAGGAATTAGAAAAGTAAAGAGGTAGAATATATTGTTTATATGCACATATTGTGTACATCTGTATATACACTAATATTTTAAGATACTTTTTCTTTGAAAGTTTTAGACATTGCAAAAATTCCAGAAATACATGACCAGTGCAAATTTGTGGAAAGAAAATAAAATTATTACAATTTACAGTTAATTAGATTATTTTTTCCCAAATGCTAAAACAACTATACAATGATTAAAAATAACAGGAAAGGTGATTGGAATAAATTATGTAATTTTTTTTTTAGAAATTCAACAAAATGACTTTAAGATCTATAAAAGAAACAGTAAGTTAAAAAGTCAAGAAAAAATGTACATTCAGGAAGTCTTGCCATTTATACATTATATATCTACAATAATAAAATCAGTGTGGTTTGATTTGCTATGACAAACCAATGGATCAGAAGAAAAATTTCAGAAGCATGCCCAGGTTGATGTAATATGGAATTTAAATCTGTGGATAAAAGATGAATGGCTCATTCAGTGTGTTAGAACAATGGCCAACGTTTTTTAAAAAAGATAATTTTAATCTGATCATAATCAATAATTCATACCAATAACCAAAGAAAGTTTCATGTAAGTAAAACATATGAATGTAAATAATGAAATCATGGAAGTAGTAGAAGCAAACCTGGCAAATGGGTGGGATGTTAATTCTAAAATATATAATATTTTATCTAGTTTGTTTTTCTGTTTTAACTATAGTAAATTGAAATTATATTTGCTGTATCAGTTCCACATATTAACTCACTTGTGGTGTCTGCCTTTGGTGGTTTGCTTGGAAACTCACGTGCTTGCTTGCATATGTACCTGTGTGTGTGTTTGTATGTATATGTGTGTGTGTGTGTGTGTGTGTGTGTGTGTGTATTCTAAAAACAAGGAGCCCATAAAAATCAACTGGTGTAATATTTAAGAATGCAACAGTGTAAAGTAATTATCCTCCAATTAAAAATAAGTTTTAAAATATTTAAGAATACAGATTCTGCCATGTGACATACTTAAAATCCAACTTTACATGACCTTAGGCAATTTAACCTTTTTATGCCCCAATTTTCTTATCTGTAAAATGGAAATAATATCATTACCTTTAGGGTTTCTGGAGGATTAAGTTAGTAAGCACACATACAGTACTTAGAACAGCAGTTGACGAATCTAAGCATTATATAATGCTACTATTAAAATAATACTAATATACATTAAAAGATTATTTAAAACTGAAAAAAATGGCTAAAAATACACTAAAATAACTAAAATTAATTTTACATTTATTTGTTCAAAAATGCAGTTAAGATATTAATGTGTTCATATTTTTTAACCTATAAAAGTAGCAAAGACAAAAAAATCAATTCTAAAGTTAGCAAGTTGGTAGAAAAATAAATCGGTATCAAACGTCATAGAGCAATTTGAAAATATATACCAAAATATTATCTATATATATAGTTAATATTTTATGATCTATACACATAGATAATATTTTAATCTAGCTATTTCTATCCAAAAATGTATCTTAAGAAAATTATTATACATGGACAAATATTCAGCTGCAAAGAAAGTCTTTCTAGTGTTGTTTAAAGAGGTGATAGAAGTTCTTTCTTAAATGCTTGATCAACTTCACCTCTGAACTGGTGATCTTTTTGGAAAGGTTGTTAATTATTGATTTAATTTCTTTAATGAATATAGACCTATTCATATTGGCTATATCCATGTCTGAGTTTTAATAGATTTGTCTTTCAAGGAATTAGTTCACTTCATCTAGGGCATCAAATTTATGGGTGAAGAGTTGTTCATAATATTCCTGTATTATGCTTTTAATATCCATAGAATAAGTAGTATAGACTCCTTTTCATTTTTGATATTAGCAATTCATGTGTTCTCTTTTTTTCTTGGTTGGCCTGGTTAAAGGTTTACAATTTAATTGATCTTTTCAAAGACAAGCTGTTGATTTTTCTCTATTGATTTCTCATTTTAAATTTCATTTATTTCTGTTCTAATTTTTATTATTTCATTTATTATACTTACTTTGGATTTAATTTTCTCTTTTTTTCCTAGTTTCCCAAGGTGGAAACTCAGATTATTGATTTTAAGTCATTCTTCTTTATTAATATATGCATTCAATCCTATAAATTTTCCTCTAAGTACTGCTTTTACTGCATTTCACAAATGTTGATAAGTTGCATTTTCATTTTCACCTAGCTCAAACTATTTTTTAATTTCTTTTAACATTTCTTTGACTCATGTGTCATGTAGAAATGTACTGTTCCATTTCTAGATATTTGGGGATTTTCCAGCTATCTTTCTGTTATTGATTTACAGTTTAATTTCATTGTGGTTTGAGAGCAGACATTGTATGATTTCTATTCTTTTAAATTTGTTAAAGGTATTATATGTTCCAGAATGTGGTATATCTTGGCAAATGTCCCATAGGAACTTGAGATGACTACGTATTCTACTATTGTTGGATGAAGTAGTCTATAAACGTCAATTAGATCCAGTTGATTGATGGTTCTATTCAGTTTGACTGATTTTCTGCCTGCTGAGTCTGTCAATTACTGATACCGGGGTGTTGAAGTCTATAACAGTGGATTTATTTATCATTTTATCATTTTTGCCACATGTATTTGACTTACATTAAATATTGCCATGTTTTCTTGAAGAATTCATCCTTCGATCTTTACATAATGCCCCATCTTTATGTCTGATAATTTTCCTTGCTCTGAAGTCTGTTTGGTCTGGAATTAATATGGTGATTCGATTTTGATTAGTATTAGATATATTTCTTTCTCTGTCCCTTTACTTTTAATCTAGTTGTGTGTCTTTTTGATTGAAAGTGGACTTTTTTGTAGACAGCATACGGTTGAGTTTTGTTTTTATCCATTCCAACATTTTCCATCTTTTAATTGGTATATTTAAACCATTCACATGTACAGTGGTTATTGATGTAGTTGGAGTAATAACTATCATATTTGTAATTTTAAAATTCTAATCCTTGTTCTTTGTTTCTTTTTTTCTCCTTTCTACTCTGTCTGCTTTCTCTGGTTTTAATTGAGCACTTTATATGATTTCACTTTGTCTCTTCTCTTAGCATATCAATCAAACTTTTTTTAGTAGTTGCACTAGAGTTTACAATGTATTTATATATTTACAACTAATCTAAGTCTATTTTCAAATAACTTAATACAACTCCATGGTACATGTAACTACTATATAAGTGTCTGCAGTCCCTCCCTCCTGTCCTATGCAATATTATTGCCATTCATTCCCTTATCTATAAGTTACAATCCCCCAGTAAATCATCAGTATTATTATTTTGAAAAACCAGTTATATGTTAGCTCAATTAAGAATAAGAAAATACATTTTTAACATGTTACCTTCATTTATTCCTTCTCTAACACTCTTCCTTTCTTCATATAGATCCAAGTTCCTGACCTATATAATTTTTCTTTTCTCTACATTGGTGTTGTTTATAATAGTAAACATTTGGAAACAGCAGAAATGTTCAACAATTGGATAAGACTGTGGTAAATCCATGTGATGGTTAACCATGAAGTTGAAAATGACGGTGAACCAGCGTCCTTCCCTTGTTGTCCATCTCCTGGTGGTCTACTAATTAATCATAGCTGAGCAAAGTTCACTGGAAATAAATTACAGGCACCCTGTGATCATATCACAGGGAGAACTCACTGTTTCTTCTTCCTCTTGTACTTCTGAGAGTGTTTCCCAGTCTTGGTGTAGGGAAAGGGACTGCACGGAAAGAGAAGAGCGCCCAGCCAGCTGCAGCACACACAGAGTGCAGATTCCTGGGCCTGGATGAGAGAGGCCCTGAGAGCAAGGGCCCCCAACTAAGGTTTGGGAATGTGGGATTAGTTGCTGGAGAGGGGGCTCTTCCCTTGACCTGGTGATTCTGAGGTTTTAACTAGAGGAGTTGGAATACTACTTACCACCCCTTCCCCTGCCCCACTGCCCCCATCACCAAGCACCATCTTTGCCTGGCCCTCATTCAGAGAACTAGGCTTTTTATTTTCTCCTGCTTTCAAGAAAGGATAAGATCCCAAAAGCAGAGGAGGAAAGGGCATCTCTTTCTTCAGAATTTCAGTAGGCTTGGAAAAATTTCAATGCCTTGGGAAAAATTGCAGGACTCTAGGTACAGACAATATTGTAACAGAAAACATTATGACTGAGAGTCTCCTCCCAAGTCTAGGAAAGGATTTCAGGCTGGAGTGAGGGGAGAGAGATGGAGAAATCCATGTTCCCTGCAGGGATTACTGTGACCTGTATCCTAGGCTGAGCCCCAGAGAGTGGAAAAACAACCCAGACAAGTTTGTAGAACTCTAAAGCCCCGGTGGCCTGCACATTTCCCTGGGAAGAGACCAGGAAAGCAGGAAGCTCAGTGGAGACAGAAATGCTTTGGGCATTATGATCAGAAAAGATGCTTGGAATGATTTCGATTGGACTCAGAGGGAGAGGGAGAGGGTGGGATGATTTGGGAGAATGGCATTCTAACCATGTATACTATCATGTATGAATTGAATCGCCAGTCTATGTCTGACGCAGGATACAGCATGCTTGGGGCTGGTGCATGGGGATGACCCAGAGAGATGTTATGGGGAGGGAGGTGGGAGGGGGGTTCATGTTTGGGAACGCATGTAAGAATTAAAGATTTTAAAATTTAAAAAAAAATAAAAAAATTTAAAAAAAAAAGAAAAAAAAAAGAAATGCTTTGGGCAATTTAGTGAATTGTCCAGATAACAAGGAAATGCAGAAGAAGGAAGCATTTCAATTCCGGTGTGTTCAAAGGCAGCAAGGAAATTGCTGGGTGAATTGTTCTAGGTCCGGGGGTGTGAGACATCTTGTAGTGAGTGGAATGGACCAATGATTCAGATTAGACATGAGAATGGGCAACCTGGTAAATGTCAATGTGGTCGAATAACACTGATGTTTTAAGCACCTGGGTACTAAATAAGCTTTAACACCTAGAAGCAACTGGTAGGAAAGGGCTTGGAGTAGCCCTTATCTTTACCTTTGCTGCAGTTAAATTTCTCCAACTGTGACAGAATGATTGCTCAGAATAGATGAAAATGGAATTACAAAAAAAAAAGTTATATTTATTAAATACTTGTGTTTGTGGACCAATATTCTTATGTAATCATTTTATGGTAATTTTAGCTCCAGACTTCCTGAGGGTGAAGACATGAGAATGAAGAGTAAAGACAACTATCAGCGGTTCTTGGGTCTGAAAATACCCTCCCGCTAAGGGTTAAGGCAGGCCATTTCTTACCCACACCGAGGAAGCCAGCAGCCTCAATTGTAAATAAGGAATTAATGTGTGCATCAAAGACAATGTCGAGATTGCATAAAAAATGAGCAGTTCACACCTTTTTTTTCAAAGTTAACTTTTCTTCAGCTTAAAAACCTGATAAATGATTTCAATTAACAGTTACAGAAAAAGAAAATTATATTGCAAATTCATGCAAAATCTTCCTACAAAAATCGCTTGCCTAATTACACAAATCAATTCTTCAGACTGAGAATCCAGCCTCAAAATAGAAAGTATGGAAGTTTCAGCAGCAGTTGCCCAAGTAAGGTGGGAACCTCAGGGTGGTCTGCTCTGGCCACTATTTCATCATGATAAAATGGGTTAAAGATGACAGAAATCTGGTCTTTCAGGACCCTGTGCTGCTCCATAGAAAACTCAGCGCAGTGCCTTAGGAGGTGTTCCGTATCTAGTTCTTTCTTCTCTTTAGGCAAAATGAATAATGAACCCCTTTAACCATGGGGAGTTATAGAACATGGGAAGTTAGCTCTGGAGCAACTGAGAATTATCAAGCAGTATCAGGCACACATGTGTATGCTTTCAGTTACACCATGATCCAAATACATCATCATTACCATTGTTGTCATCAACACCATCTAGGGAGCCTGTGGTCATTTGGATGGATCCTGATGTAGTAGAAAAGGATTTGGGGTTGGAAGTTCAGGATGCTGGATCAACTCAGACTTCACCTGCTTGTTTCATTTTGGCAGGCTGCTTCCCTGCTCCGGTACTTGTGTTATGCATGTAAATCTGAGTGGGTAGTCTATGGACCAAGCATTCTTCTTTTCAGCATTCTTTATTGTTTCACACTTGCCCCTGCTTTCATAGTTTGTGAGTCTTTAAGGTATTTGAGGGTAAAGATCTTGTCTTGTTGACTATAACATCCCTCAGAAGGTCTATCTGACCTATCTTAGGGTTTGTGCCTAACATCGTTGAGTTAGAGTTTTGCTTTGTTTGCAGAAGGGTCTGAAAGGAAAAGAGAGAAGAGGTAGTATATGCTGTCCACTTAGAGGCATTGATTTCCCTCACCCTGTTCCCATCTCAAAGGAGAGAGTGTAGAGTCCTAGAATTTTGTCTTCAACTTCTGGCAAACACATGGGAGTCACAGAGTATGTCTGTTTGCATTCAATAGCTCTGTGGTTCCATACTTCCCCAGAGAACTGATGTGGGGAAATTAACAAGATGGCACCAACCAGGTTCTCTCACCCCACACTCTCATGCCCTCTTGCCCCATGTTCTGTGGACAATGACTTTGCATGGTTACGTAACAGCTGAGATCACATGTAGCACTGTGCATGCGAGTACAAGGTGCTTGCTTAGTCACGGGCTCCTGTGCGATACATCTGTGTGAGCTTCACCAGGCAAGCCCTGGCTGTTGCTGCACCAAGGCTACACTGGAGCAGCATCATGGTTATGTTATGGCTATGTCATGGCTACATTATGGTTATGTTATAGCCACTGCTATGGCTGCTGCGTCCGCTAGAAGAGAGGCTGTATTATGGCTGCCAGGCCAGCCAGGAGAGGATAAACGTGTCTGCAGTTCCTGTGGCTCCTCACATTTCCCTCCAGCCTCTTAGCTCACACCTTGCCTACCATGGGTTCAGCGAACAGTGTGCATAGTGAGACACAGCGAGACAATCGGCATCACAAACAGAATCAGCAATGCAACTGGGAATTGCTTTTCTGTTTTATTGTTTTATTCCTGAGTCTTGGCTGTGCCATGGAGTTGCCTCCATTTGTTTGATATTTAGCAGTGGCGCCACCTCACTAAGTCTACATCGTTAATGCTCTTAATGCCCAAAGGATGAACTTAGGACAGGGATTCTGCAAATGACCCCCTTGATAGAGATAACATTTTTGGCTCTAACAAACACAGATACAATAAAGCGCACTCCAATACACAAAAAAAGCATCCAGAAGAACAGGAAATAGGAAAGAAGGATGGAGAATGGAAAAGAAGGGGGATTTCCTAGGATTCTCCTGACTGAAGAAAACTAAGGCTTTTGGGTACAATTCTTGGTCCTGAGCTTCTGGGGATCCCAGAAAACAGAGGGACCAGACACATGCAGGGTCTCAAAACAATGTCACAGTGGTGCATCAGGAGAAATGCATTTCCAGATTCTGGGTTTTGAGATGAGCTGGGTTTTAATAAAATGACCAAGAATCTTCTGGATCAGCTATTGCTACATAATGAATCATTCCTTTTAAGCCTGTTAACGGATGAAACTAACAACCTAATTTTTAAAAGTCTCTTTTGAGTATATAGGTGCGCTAGGCAGTTTTGTTGATCTGGGTGAGACCAGCTAACTTCAGCCACGGAAACTCATGCTTCTGTGGCCAGCTGGGACATCAGCTCTGCTAGCTGCTCCTAGCCTTAGCTGGAAGAACTTTTCTTTGCCGCATGTAGTCTCTCCTCTTCCAGCAGGCTAACTGGAGCTAGTCCAGTGGTTACCAAGTTCAAAAGGGACTGGAGAGGTACAAGAGGATTTTAGGGCCTAGACTTAGAGCTGACATAGCCTCAATTCTGCAGCAGTCTCTGGGCCAAAAGTGAGTCACAGGGACAGCCCAGAGGGGAGGAACAACAGTCTAGTTCTTCCTGGGATGACCTCTGAAGTCAAATCGCAAAACTCATGAACACAGACAGGTAAAGAATTTGGGCGATTTGGGCTACTTTTGTAATAAACCTACCACAGTCAAGCCTCTGTCCACAATTACATTTTTCCTTCATACAAAGTACATCACACCCCTATGAGATCCCTACATCCCAACTCCAGTGGTGATACCATGCTCCAAGTCTAACAACTGTGATCCATTCAGCTCCAGACGCAAATCCTGTTGATCCTGAGACCAATGAACTAACGGCCAACTCTTCAGTCCTCACTCACTGTATCTATAATGTTGAAATAAACAGTAAATCACAAAGAACACTTATTCAAAAGTGAGAAGAATGGTAGGTGTGTGGCAGGCTTTGGTCTACAGGAGTTCTGAAACCCCATTGGATAAATGGTTGGATGTGTTACTTGACGGAGCAATGTTTCTACTCCCTTGGAGTGGCTGCTCCACCCATTGGTTTTAAAAGCCTTGGCTTAACTGTTTGAGAATTCTTCCTTTCCTGTCATCCTCTTTTGTTGTTGTCCAGTCACTTTGTCATGTCCAACTCTTTGCGACCCCATGGACTGCAGCATGCCAGGCTTTCCTGTCCTTCACTGTCTCCTGGAGTTTGCTCAAACTCACTTCCATTAATTCAGTGATGCCATCCAACCATCTCATGCTCTGTTGCCCCCTTGTCCTCCTGCCCTCAATCTTTCCCAGAATCAAGATCTTTTCCAATGAGTCAGCTCTTTGCATCAGGTGGCCAAAGTATTGGAGTTTCAGCTTCAGCATCAGTCCTTCCAGTGAATACTCAGGGTTGATTTCCTTTAGGATTGCCTGGTTTGATCTCCTTGCTGTTCAAAGGACTCTCAAAAGTCTTCTCCAGCACCACAGTTTGAAAGCATCAGTTCTTCAGTGCTCATCATTCTTTATGGTACAAACTCTCACATTTGTACATGATTACTACAGAAAAGATAGCTTTGACTATGCAGACCTTTGTCAGCAAAGTGATGTCTCTGTTTTTAATATGCTGTCTAGGTTGGTCATAGCTTTACTTCCAAGGAGCTAGCATCTTTTAATTTCATGGCTGCAATCACCATCCGCAGTGATTTTGGAGCCCAAGAAAATGAAGTCTGTCACTGTTTCCATTTTTTTCCCAATTATTTGCCATGAAGTGATGGGCCACGGTTCGCATTTTCTGAATGTTGTGTTTTAAGTCAGTTGTTTCACTCTCTTCTTTCACCTTCATCAAAAGGTTCTTTAGTTCCTCTTCACTTTTTGCCATTAAGGTGGTATCATCTGCGTATCTGAGTTTATTCATTTATCTCCCAGCAATCTTGATTCCTGCTTGAGCTTCATCCAACCCAGCATTTCACATGATGTACTCTGCATATATGTTAAATAAACAGAGTGACAATATACAGCCTTAACATACTCCTTTCCCAATTTGGAATCAGTCCATCGTTTCACATCCAGTTGTAACTGTTGCTGCTTGACCTTTATACAGATTTCTTAGGAGGCAGGTCAGGTGGTCTGGTATTCCCATCTCTTGAAGAATTTCCAATGGTTTGTTGTGATCCATACAGTCAAAAGCTTTAGCGTAGTCAATGAAAGAGAAGTAGATGTTTTTCTGGAACTCCCTTTTTCTATGATTCAATGGATGTAGACAAGTTGATTTCTGGCTCCTCTGCCTCTTCTAAATCCTGCTTGTACATCTAGAAGTTTTCAGTTCACATACTGTTGAAGCCTAGCTTGAAAAATCTTGAGCATTAACTTCTTAGCATGTGAAACACATGCAATTGTGTGGTAATTTGAATAATTTTGGCATTGCCTTTCTTTGGGATTCGAATGAAAACTGACCTTTTCCAGTCCTGTGGCCACTGCTGAGTTTTCCAAATTTGCTGGCATATTGAGCACAGCACTTTAACAACATCAACTTTTAGAATTTGAAATAGCTCAACTGGAATTCCATCACTTCTACTAGCTTTGTTTGTAGTAATGTTTCCTAAGGCCAACTTGACTTCACACTCCAGAATGTTTGGCTCTGGGTGGTCATCCTCTTTGGCTGTTTGTAAATTAAGTTGTCTGCCTTGGCAGCAAGTTGCTTTCTTAGCCTTCTTCTTGACCTTAAGAAGTTGGAGGCAAAGGAGTCTTTAAAATGTTAAAAGAAATCTCAGTCTTTTTATTACACAGGAATAACATTTGCCAATTCAATTGGCTTTACACTTTGTGTGCTTTCTATGTACCCAACTATTATTTATTCTCTGCATTGAAAGCCACAACTAAAATAGCTTCTAGACAGACCTCACTTTTTGAAGTCACTTCTAGTTTAGAGTTTCTCTTTTATATTCTTAAGCTTCCCTTTAGCCCAGTTGAGAAAGTCTATACAAATATAACATTCTTGATTTTATCTTTGTACTTATGGCTCATTTTATTCATTTTTAAAATTAGTATACAACAAAAATGACTTTTATTGTATGCACAGTCTTTTGAGTTATAATATATGGATAGATTTGCATAATCATCATTACTGAGAATACAGATAACCATCCCATCATCCTAGAAACTCCTCTGTGCTGTCCCTTTAGAGTCACACTTTCCCCACTCCTAACCTGTGAGAACCTCGGATCTGTTTCCCATCACTATATATTGAACTTTTAAGATGCCACACAAATGGAACCCCATATAGAATGCAAGTTTTTGACACTAGACTTACTCAGCACAATGAGTTCAATATACTGCTCCTATAAATGATGCATTCACTATTACTATTTAGTAGTATTCCAGTGTATGAATGAACCCAGTTTATGTAACCCTTCACCCGCTGAAAGATATTTGAGTTCTTTCCAGTTTGGGATAATTATGAACAGAAATTTTCTAAACAGCCTTCCTCAGTGATCAATGGAAAGAAATAGAGGGAAAAAATACAATGGGAAAGACTACAGATCTCTAGTCAAAGCTATGATTTTTTCAGTAGTCATGTATGGATGTGAGAGTTGAACTATAAAGAAAGCTGAATGCCAAAGAATTGATGCTTTTGAACAATTGTTGGAGAAGACTCTTGAGAGCTCCTTGGACTGCAAAGAGATCCAACCAGTCCACCCTAAAGGAAACCAGTCCTGAATATTCACTGGAAGGACTGATGCTGAAGCTGAAACTCCAATACTCTGGCCAACAGATGTGAAGAACCGACTCATTGGATAATACCCTGATGCTGGGAAAGATTGAAGACGGGAGGAGAAGGGGACAACAGAGGATGAGATGGTTGGATGGCATCACTGATGCAATGGACAAGAATTTGAGTAGACTCCAGGAGTTGGTGATGGGCAGGGAAGCCTAGCGTGTTACAGTCCATGGAGTTGCAAAGAGTCTGACATGACTGAGCTACTGAACTGAACAGATTGAGAGATCGCTTCAAGAAAATTAGAGATACCAAAGGAACATATCATGCAAAGATGGGCACAATAAAAGACAGAAATAGAAGAAGATATTAAGCAGAAGATATTAAGAAGAGGTGGCAGGAATACACAGAATTACTATACAAAAAACATCCTCATGACCCAGATAACCACGATGGTGTGACCACTCAGCTAGAGCCAGACATCCTAGAATACGAAGTCAAGCAGGCCTCAGGAAGCATCACTATAAACAAAGCTAGTGGAGGTGATGGAATTCGAGCTGAGCTATTTCAAATCCTAAAAGATGATGCTGTGAAAGTGCTATACTCAATATGCCAGCAAATTTGGAAAACTCAGTAGTGGCCATAGGACTGGAAAGTCAGTTTTCATTCCAATCCCAAAGAAAGGCAATGCCAAAAAATAGTCAAACTACCAAACAATTGCACTCATCTCACATGCTAGTAAAGTAACGCTCAAAATTCACAAAGCCAGACTTCAACAGTACATGAACTAGAATTTCCAGATGTTCAAACTGGATTTAGAAAAGACAGAGGAACCAGAGATCAAATTGGCAACATCCATTGGATCATCGAAGAAGCAGGAGAGTTCCAGAAAAACATATATTTCTGCTATATTGACTACAACAAAGACTTTGACTGTGTGGTTCACAACAAACTGTGGAAAATTCTTAAAGAGATGGGAATAACAGACCACCTTACCTGCCTCCTGAGAACTCTGTATGCAGGTCAAAAAGCAATGGTTGGAACCAGACATGGAAAAACAGACTGGTTCCAATTGGGAAAGGAGTACATCAAAGTGGTATATTGTCACCCTGCTTATGTAACTTATATGCAGAGTACAGCATGCAAAATGCTGGGCTTGATGAAGCACAAGCTGGAATCAAGATTTCCAGGAGACTCTGTGGGAGAGGGAGAGGGTGGGATTATTTGGGAGAATGGCATTGAAACATGCATAATATCATATATGAAATGAATTGCCTGTCCAGGTGCAATTCAGGATACAGGATGCTTGGAGCTGGTGCACTGGGATGACCCAGAGGGATGGTATGGGGAGAGAGGTGGGAGGGGGGTTCAGGATGGAGAACACATGTACACCCGTGGCGGGTTCATGTTGATGTATGACAAAACCAGTACAATATTGTAAAGTAATTAGCTTCCAATTAAAATAAATAAACATATAAATAAGAAAAAAAGATTTCCAGGAGATATTTCATTAAACTCAGATACAAAGATGTCACCACCCTTATGGCAGAAAGTGCAGAAGATCTAAAGAGCCTCTTGATGAAAGTGAAAGTGGAGAGTGAAAAAGTTGGCTTAAAGCTCAATATTCAAAATACTAAGATCATGGTATCCAGTCCCATAACTTCACGGCAAATAGACGGGGAAACAATGGAAACATTGATAGACTTTATTTTCTTGGACTCCAAAATCATTGCAGATGGTGACAGCAGCCATGAAATTAAAAGATTCTTGCTCCTTGAAAGAAAAGTTATGGCCAACCTAGACAGCATATTAAAAACCAGAGACACTAATTTGCCAACAAAGGTCCATCTAGTCAAAGCTACAATTTTTCCAGTAGTCATGTATGGATGTGAGAGTTGGACTATAAAGAAAACTGAGTGCCAAAGAATTGATGCTTTTGAACTGCAGTGTTGAAGAAGACTCTTGAGAGTCTCTTGGACTTCAAGGGGATCAAATGAGTCAATCCTAAAGGAAATAAGTCCTGAACACTCATTGGAAGGACTGATTCTGAAGCTGAAACTCCAATACTTTGGCCACCTGATGCAAAGAACTGACTCATTTGAAACACCCTGATGCTGGGAAAGATTGAAGGCAGGAGGAGAAGGGGATGACAGAGGATGAGGTGGTTGAATGGCATCACCAACTCAATGGACATGAGTTTGATTAGGCTCTGGGAGTTGGTGATGGACAGAGAGGCTTGGTGTGCTGGCTGTAGTCCATGGGGTTGCAAAGAGTCTGACATGGCTGAGCGACTGAACTGAACTGTAACAACTGCATATATCTTCATGTAGATGTAGGGTTTCTGTTTGTTTTTTAACTTTTCTGGGGTAAATACGTATGAGTGGAATTTCTGAGTCATAGGGAAAGGTATGCTTGCATTTATAAGAAATTATGCACTTTTATTTCATGCTTATACAGTTTTACATTCCTACTATCAGTTTATGAAAGTTCCAGGTGCTTTCCATCCTTGGGAATGCTTAGTGTTCTTCGCCAATCCAATAGGTGTTCATCTTAACTTTAATTTGCATTTCCCTAGTGACTAGTGAGAACATATGTTTATTGGCTTACATGACACCTATATATCTTCTTCAGTGAAGTTTCTGTGTCTTTTAACCATTTCCTAACTGGGTTATTTGTTTTTTTAATGTTTTTTATGTGTTTACTTAATGAATCTTGAAAGTTCTTTATATATAACTACATATGAAGTCTGTTAAATATGCGGCCTGAAAATATTTTTACCAAGATGTGCTTTTTTCCCCATCTTCTTAACAGGATCTTTCACAAAGTAAACATTTTGAATGTTGTTAAAGCCTAAATTATTGATTTTTTTTACTTTGATGAATCATGCTTAGACATCATTTCCAAAAACATGCTCATCCATCCCTTTGTCTTGAAGAGTTTCTCATGTTTTCTTTGAAATGTTTTATAATTTTACACTTAAATTTATGATTAAAGTTAAGTCAATTTTTGTATAAGGGTTGTGGTTTAGAGCATGGTTTATTTGTTTGTCTTGGAATAAACAGTCTTTTATATAGGTAGCATGTAGTTTGGTTATGTTTTTAAAAATTTGTTCTCCCTATCTCTGCCTTTAAATTTAAAAATTAATCTATTTACATTTAAGGTAATTATTGGTACAATAGGATTTACATCTCTCATTTTGCTGTTTGTTTTCATATGTCTTGTATGGGTTTATACTTTTGTATTCCAGTCCCCTATAATGAAAAGGACATCTTTTTTGGGTGTTAGTTCTAAAAGGTCTCGTAGGTCTTCATAGAACCGTTCAACTTCAACTTCTTCAGCGTTACTGAATGCGGCATAGACTTGGATTACCGTGATATTGAATGGTTTGCCTTGGAAATGAACAGAGATCATTCTGTCATTTTTGAGATTGCATCCAAGTACCGCATTTCAGACTCTTTTGTTGACCATGATGGCTACTCCATTTCTTTTAAGGGATTCCTGCCTGCAGTAGTAGATATAATGGTCATCTAAGTTAAATTCACCCATTCCAGTCCATTTTAGTTCGCTGATTCCTCATTTTAGTTCGCTGATTCCTAGAATGTCGACGTTCACTTTTGCCATCTCTTGTTTGACCACTTCCATTTGCCTTGATTCATGAACCTAACATTCCACTTTTCTATGCAATATTGCTCTCTACAATACTGGACCTTACTTCTATCACCAGTCACATCCACAACTGGGTATTGTTTTTGCTTTGGCTCCATCCCTTCATTCTTTCTAGAGTTATTTCTCCACTGATCTCCAGTGGCATATTGGGCACCTACTGACCTGGGGAGTTCTTCTTTCAGTATCCTATCATTTTGCATTTTCATACTGTTCATGGGGTTCTCAAGGCAAGAATACTGAAGTGGTTTGCCATTCCCTTCTCCAGTGGGCCACATTCTGTCAGATCTCTCCTCCATGACCCGCCCGTCTTGGGTGGCCCATGGGCATGGCTTAGTTTCATTGAGTTAGACAAGGCTGTGGTCCTAGTGTGATCAGATTGGCTAGTTTTCTGTGATTATGGTTTCAGTGTGTCTGCCCTCTGATGCTCTCTTGCAACACCTACTGTCTTACTTGGGTTTCTCTTACCTTGGACGAGGGGTATCTCCTCACTGCCGCCCTCCTTGACCTTGAATGTGGAATAGCTCCTCTAGGCCCTCCTGAGCCCATGCAGCTACTGCTACTTGGACGCAGGGTAGCTCCTCCCGGCCACTGCCCATGGCCTCAAACGTGGGGTAGCTCCTCTTGACCATTCCAGTGATGTTGCAGCCTGGCAGTCTCAGCCACTGCCCCTGACCACGGACATGGGGTAACTCCTCTTGGCCGCTGCCCCTCGGGCATGGGGTCCTTCTGGCTTCTGCCCCTGACAAATTTGGAAAACTCAGCAGTGGCCACAGGACTGGAAAAGGTCAGTTTTCATTCCAATTCCAAAGAAAGGCAATGCCAAAGAACGCTCAGACTACTGCACAATTGCACTCATCTCACACGCTAGTAAAGTAATGCTCAAAATTCTCCAAGCCAGGCTTCAGCAATACGTGAACCATAAACTTCCTGATGTTCAAGCTGGTTTTAGAAAAGGCAGAGGAACCAGAGATCAAATTGCCAACATCTGCTGGATCATGGAAAAGCAAGAGAGTTCCAGAAAAACATCTATTTCTGCTTTATTGACTATGCCAAAGCCTTTGACTGTGTGGATCACAACAAACTCTGGAACATTCTGAAAGAGATGGGAATACCAGACCACCTGACCTGCCTCTTGAGAAACCTATATGCAGGTCAGGAAGCAACAGTTAGAACTGGACATGGAACAACAGACTGGCTCCAAATAGGAAAAGGAGTCCGTCAAGGCTGTATATTGTCACCCTGCTTATTTAACTTATATGCAGAGTACATCATGAGAAATGCTGGACTGGAAGAAGCACAAGCTGGAATCAAGATTGCTGGGAGAAATATCAATAACCTCAGATATGCAGTTGACACCACCCTTATGGCAGAAAGTGAAGAGGAACTCAAAAGCCTCTTGATGAAAATGAAAGAGGAGAGTGAAAAAGTTGGTTTAAAGCTCAACATTCAGAAAACAAAGATCACGGCATCTGGTCCCATCACTTCCCGTGTCAGACTTTATATTTGGGGGCTCCAAAATCACTGCAGATGGTGACTGCAGCCATGAAATTAAAAGACACTTACTCCTTGGAAGGATATTTATGACCAACCTAGATAGCATACTGAAAAGCAGAGACATTACTTTGCCAACAAAGGTCCATCTAGTCAAGACTATGGTTTTTCCAGTGGTCATGTATGGATGTGAGAGTTGGACTGTGAAGAAAGCTGAGCACCAAAGAACTGACGCTTTTGAACTGTGGTGTTGGAGAAGACTCTTGAGAGTCCCTGGACAGCACGGAGATCCAACCAGTCCATTCTGAAGGAGATTAGCCCTGGGACTTCTTTGGAAGGACTGATGCTAAAGCTGAAACTCCAGTACTTTGGCCACCTCATGCGAAGAGTTGACTTATTGGAAAAGACTCTGATGCTGGGAGAGATTGGGGGCAGGAGGAGAAGGGGATGACAGAGGATGAGATGGCTGGATGGCATCACTGACTCGATGGACATGAGTCTGAGTGAGCTCCTGGTATTGGTGATGGACAGGGAGGCCTGGCGTGCTGCAGTTCATGGAGTTACAAAGAGTCGGACATGACTGAGCGACTGAACTGAACTGAAGTGAACTGTATGGGTTTCTTAATTCTGATATTACTATCTCATTTTGCATTACTTACATGTTTTCTTTTGTACTACTTTTTTATTCTTGTCATTTCTTTGACTGTATGTTTTTAAATTATTTTCTTAGTTGTTTCCTTGGGGATTGCCATTAACATCTTAATAAAATTCTACTTTGGATTAATACCAACTTAATTTCAGTAGTGTGCAAACATTGTTGTTGCTGTTGTTTTTCAGTCACTCAGACGTGTCCAGCTCTTTGCAACCCCATGGACTGCAGCACGCCAGGTTTCCCTGTCCTTCACCATCTCCCAGAGCTTGCTCAAACTCATGTCCATTGAGTTGGTGATGCCATGCAACCACCTCATCCTCTGTCATCGCCTTCTCCTCCTGCCTTAATCTTTCCCAGCATAAGGGTCTTTTCCAATGAGTCAGCTCTTTACATCAGGAGGCCATATTTTTGGAGTTTCAGCTTCAGCATCAGTCCTTCCAATGAATACGCAGAACTGATTTTCTTTAGGATTGACTGATTTGATCTCCTTGCAGTCCAAGGGACTCTCAAGAGTCTTCTCCAACACCACAGTTCAAAGGCATCAATTCTTCAGTGCTCAGCTTTCTATATAATTCAACTCTCACATCCACACATGACTACTGGAAAAACCATAGCCTTGACTAGATGGACCTTTGTTGGTAAAGTAATGTCTCTGCTTTTCAATATGCTATCTAGGTTGGTCATAGCTTTTCTTCCAAGGAGCAAGCATCTTTTAAATTCATGGTGGTAGTCACCGTCTGCAGTGATTTTAGAGCCTAAGACGATAAAATCTCTCACTGTAGCCATTGCTTTCCCATTTATTTGCCATGAGGTGATGGGACTGGTAAGGAGATACCCCTCATCCAAGGTAAGGAGCAGTGGCTGTGCTAGGCTGGAGCAGCCGTGAAGAGATACCCCACGCCCAAAGTAAGAGAAACCCAAGTAAGATGGTAGGTGTTGCAAGAGGGCATCAGAGGGCAGACACACTGAAACCATACTCACAGAAATCTAGTCAATCTAATCACACTAGGACCACAGCCTTGTCTAACTCAATGAAACCAAGCCATGCCCGTGGGGCCACCCAAGATGGGTGGGTCATGGTGGAGAGAGCTGACAGAGCATGGTCCACTGGAGAAAGGAATGGCAAACCACTTCAGTATTCTTGCCTTGAGAACTCCATGAACAGTATGAAATGGCAAAATGATAGGATACCAAAAGAGGAACTCCCCATGTCATTAGGTGCCCAATATGCTACTGGAGATCAGTGGAGAAATAACTCCAGAAAGAATGAAGGGATGGAGCCAAAGCAAAAACAATACCCAGTTGTGGATGTGACTGGTGATAGAAGCAAGATCCGATGCTGTACAGGGCAATATTGCATAGGAACCTGGAATGTCAGGTCCATGAATCAAGGCAAATTGGAAGTGGTCAAACAAGAGACAGCAAGAGTGAACATCGACCTTCTAGGAATCAGCGAACTAAAATGGACTGGAATGGGTGAATTTAACTCAGATGACCATTATATCTACTACTGCAGGCAGGAATTCCTCAGAAGAAATTGAGCAGCCATCATGGTCAACAAAAGAGTCCGAAATGCAGTACTTGGATGCAATCTCAAAAACGACAGAATGATCTCTGTTCATCTCCACGGCAAACCATTCAATATCACAGTTATCCAAGTCTATGCCCCAACCAGTAATGCTGAGGAAGCTGAAGTTGAATGGTTTTATGAAAACCTACAAGACCTTTTAGAACTAACACCCAAAAAAGATGTCCTTTTCATTATAGGGGACTGGAATGTGAAAGTAGGAAGTCAAGAAACACCTGGAGTAACAGGCAAATTTGGCCTTGGAATGTGGAATGAAGCAGGGCAAAGACTAATAGAGTTTTGCCAAGAAAATGCACTGGTCATAGCAAGCACCCTCTTCCAACAACACAAGAGAAGACTCTACACATGGACATCACCAGATGGTCAACATCGAAATCAGATTGATTATATTCTATGCAGCCAAAGATGGAGAAGCTCTATACAGTCAACAAAAACAAGACCAGGAGCTGACTGTGGTTCAGATCATGAACTCCTTATTGCCAAATTCAGACTTAAATTGAAGAAAGCAGGGAAAACTGCTAGACCATTCAGGTATGAGTTAAACCAAATCCCTTATGATTATACAGTAGAAGTGAGAAATAGATTTAAGGGCCTAGATCTGATAGATAGAGTGCCTGATGATCTATGGAATGAGGTTCGTGACATTGTACAGGAGACAGGGATCAAGACCATCCCCATGGAAAAGAAATGCAAAAAAGCAAAATGGCTGTCTGGGGAGGCCTTACAAATAGCTGTGAAAAGAAGAGAGGTGAAAAGCAAAGGAGAAAAGGAAAGATATAAGCATCTGAATGCAGAGTTTCAAAGAATAGCAAGGAGAGATAAGAAAGTCTTCTTCAGCGATCAATGCAAAGAAATAGAGGAAAACAACAGAATGGGAAAGACTAGAGATCTCTTCAAGAAAATTAGAGATACCAAGGGAACATTTCATGCAAAGATGGGCTCGATAAAGGACAGAAATGGTCTGGACCTAACAGAAGCAGAAGATATTGAGAAGAGGTGGCAAGAATACACAGAAGAACTGTACAAAAAAGATCTTCATGACCCAGATAATCACAATGGGTGTGATCACTAATCTAGAGCCAGACATCTTGGAAAGTGAAGTCAAGTGGGCCTTAGAAAGCATCACTATGAACAAAGTTAGTGGAGGTGATGGAATTCCAGTTGAACTATTTCAGATCCTGAAAGTTGATGCTGTGAAGTGCTGCACTCACTATGCCAGTAAATTTGGAAAACTCAGCAGTGGCCACAGGACTGGAAAAGGTCAGTTTTCATTCCAATTCCAAAGAAAGGCAATGCCAAAGAACGCTCAGACTACTGCACAATTGCACTCATCTCACACGCTAGTAAAGTAATGCTCAAAATTCTCCAAGCCAGGCTTCAGCAATACGTGAACCGTGAACTCCCTGATGTTCAAGCTGATTTTAGAAAAGGCAGAGGAACCAGAGATCAAATCGCCAACATCTGCTGGATCATGGAAAAAGCAAGAGAGTTCCAGAAAAACATCTATTTCTGCTTTATTGACTATGCCAAAGCCTTTGACTGTGTGGATCACAATAAACTGTGGAATATTCTGAGAGAGATGGGAATACCAGACTACCTGACCTGCCTCTTGAGAAATCTGTATGCAGGTCAGGAAGCAGCAGTTAGAGCTGGACATGGAACAGCAGACTGGTTCCAAATAGGAAAAGGAGTCCATCAAGGCTGTATATTGTCACCCTGCTTATTTAACTTATATGCAGAGTGCATCATGAGAAACGCTGGACTAGAAGAAACACAAGCTGGAATCAAGATTGCCAGGAGAAATATCAGTCACCTCAGATATGCAGATGACACTACCCTTATGGCAGAAAATGAAGAGGAACTAAAAAGCCTCTTGACGAAACTGAAAGAGGAGAGTGAAAAAGTTGGCTTAAAGCTCAACATTCAGAAAACAAAGATCATGGCATCCAGTCCCATCACTTCATGGCAAATAGATGGGGAAACAGTGGAAACAAGTATCAGACTTTATTTTTGGGGGCTCCAAAATCACTGCAGATGGTTGACTGCAGCCATGAAATTAAAAGGTGCTTACTCCTTGGAAGAAAAGTTATGACCAACTAGATAATAAATTCAAAAGCAGAGACATTACTTTGCCGACTAAGGTCCGTCTAGTCAAGGCTATGGTTTTCCTCTGGTCATGTATGGATGTGAGAGTTGGACTGTGAAGAAGGCTGAGCGCCAAAGAATTGATGCTTTTGAACTGTGGTGTTGGAGAAGACTCTGAGAGTCCCCTGGACTGCAAGGAGATCCTCCACCAGTCCATTCTGAAGGAGATCAACTGTGGGATTTCTTTGGAAGGAATGATGCTAAAGCTGAAACTCCAGTACTTTGGCCCCCTCATGCAAAGAGTTGACTCATTGGAAAAGACTCTGATGCTGGGAGGGATTGGGGGCAGGAGGAGAAGGGGACGACTGAGGATGAGATGGCTGGCTGGCATCACGGACTTGATGGACGTGAATTTGAGTGAACTCCGGGAGTTGGTGATGAATAGGGAGGCCTGGTGTGCTGCGATTCATGGGGTCTCAAAGAGTTGGACACGACTGAGCTACTGAACTGAACTGAACTGATGGGACTGGAAGCTGCATTGCTGCAATACAACTCTATTACCTTACTCTCTTATGCTGTTAACATCCTAAATTACATGTTTATACATTGTGTAAACACCACATATATTTGTGATTGTTGCCTTATGTGGTGTCTTTTAAGAAAGAGAAAAAAATTTACACACAAACATATTTATGTTGCAATTTGTATTTATGGATATATATATATACACACACACATACACAGTTATTGGTTTTTTGGGGATGTGTGTGTGTGTGCTCATTTGCTTAGTCATGTCTAACTCTTTGCAACTGGACAGGCTCCTCTATTGGTGGAATTTTCCAGGCAAGAATACTGAAGAGGGTTGCCATTTCCTACTCCAAGGTATCTTCTGAATCCAGGGATTAAACCTGCATCTCTTGAGTCTCCTGCATTGGCAGGCAGATTCTTTACTGCTGCACCACCTTGGAAGCTCCTTTTATGGATGTAGTTACTTTTAATTGCTCATATATATTCAATATACTGTCGAGTGTCATTTCACTTCAGCCTGAAAGACTCCCTTAAAGTATATCTCATAGGCAAGTCTACAGGAGAGGTTCTCTATCTTAATTTCTCTTTCATTTTCAAAGGATAATAATATTTTATATATATATATATATATATATATATATATCTTATATATATTTTGACTCTGTGGGAGAGGGAGAGGGTGGGATGATTTGGGAGAATGGCATTGAAACATGTATAATATCATATAAGAAACAAGTCGCCAGTCTAGGTTCGATGCAGGGTACAGGATGCTTGGGGTTGGTGCACTGGGATATCAGAGGGATGGTATGGGGAGGGAGGTGGGAGTGGGGTTCAGGAGTGGGAACTTATGTACACCCGTGGTGGATTCATGTTGATGTATGGCAAAAAGAATACAGTATTCTGTAAATACAGTAAAGTAAAAAAAAAAAAAATTAAACAATAATAAAAAAATTCTTGGTTAACAGGTTTTTTTTTTTTTTCCTTCATCTTTTGAAAATGCCAGCCCAGTGCCTCCTGGACTTTGTGGCTTCTGATATGAAATCTGCTGTTAATTTTTTGAGGATTCATTGTACATAATGAATTGCTTCTCTGCTGCTTTCAGGATTCTGACCTTCAATGATTCAATCATGATTTTTGTGTGGATATCTAAGTTTATTCTACTTGGAGTTTGTTAAGCTCCTTAGATGTGTAGATTAATATTTTAATCAAATTTAAGAATATTTCACCATCAAATATTTATTGTTCTCCTTTCTCTCACTCTTTCTCTTCTCCCGTTTTGAACCGTTATTATGTATACATCGGTATTTGGGTGTTGTCTCACGGGTCTCTTATGCTCTGTTCATATTTCTTCATTCTTCTTTTTTTTTTTCATTTCTTTAGATTGGATAATCTCAATTGGGCTACCTTTACGTTTACTGAATCTTTATCCTACCTGCTCAAGTATACTATTGTGTCCTTCCAGTAAATTTTATTTTTCAGTTTTGTAATTTTCAATTCCAACCATTCTATTTGGTTACCTAAAAAATATCTCTTTAGAACAAAGTTACATATAGTTTCACTATATATTACAGTTATTTTTTAAGTAGATGAATTAAGATTTTTAGATTGAGTTTCATTATCCAATTCTCAAAAGTTAATAGAATGAACAGACAGAAAGGTAGAAGGATATAGTAGACCTGAAAAGCACTATGAACCAATTCAACATAGTTAAGATTTATACAATTTTCACACAACCGCAGGGAACAAACTCTATTCAAGTTCCCATAGACTACAAAGCAGGAGACACTGGACACAGGGACATAAAACAAGGTATAAAATTTCATGGTATCAAGGCATTGAAATCATAGAGTGTGTTCTCTTATCACTGTGGAATTATGCTAGAAATCCATATCAAAAGATATTTGATAATAACCCACATATTTTCAAGTGCAATGAGACATTTACCAAGAGAGATCTTTGACTTACCTACTGAAAGCCTTAATAAAGATAAAAGACCGAAAAGCACAGAGGGTGATTACAGAGGAGAAAGCGTTTAAATGAGAAGTTAATATCAAATGAGAAATTAATATCAAAGATACTTTAAAAAAAAACCCATGTATTTGAAAATTAAATGTGTGCTTTTAAATGATGGGTTTATCTAAGAAGTGATAACAAGGAAAATTAGAAAATATTTGTAATGGAATAAAAATGATAAGAGAATTTATCAGAATATGTTGTATGCAAGTGAAAGCTGCTTAATGTAACCAATCATAATGTGGAATCTTGAATAAGACGTAAAAACAAATAATGGACCCTAGCATAAAATTCTGTGAAATTTGGACAAAATCTGTAACTAAGTTAATAATACTGTGGATCACAACAAACTGTGGAAAATTCTTCAAGAGATGGGAATACAAGACCACCTTACCTGCCTCCTGAGAAATCCGTGTGCAGGTCAAGAAGCAACAGTTAAAACCAGACATGGAACAACAGACTGGTTCCAAATTGGGAAAGGAGTATGTCAAGGCTATATATTGTCACCCCGCTTATTTAACTTATATGCTGAGTACATCATGCAAAATGCTAGGCTGGGTGAAGCACAAGCTGGAATCAAGATTGCTGGGAGAAAAAATAACCTCAGATATGCAGATGATACCACCCTTATGTCAGAAAGCAAAGAAGAACTAAAGAACCTCTTGAAGAAAGTAAAGAGGAGAGTGAAAAAGTTGGCTTAAAACTCAATATTCAGAAAATGAAGATCATGGCATCCAGTCCCATCACTTCATGGCAAATAGATGGGGGAAACAAGACTTTATTTTCTTGGGCTCCAAAATCACTGCAGATGGTGTCTGCAGCCATGAAATTAAAAGATGCTTGCTCCTTGAAAGAAAAGCTATGACCAACCGATACAACATATTAAAAAGCAGAGACATTACCAACAAAGGTTTGTCTAGTCAAAGCTATGAATTTTCCAGTAGTCATGTATGGATGTGAGAGGTGGATCATAAAGAAATCTGACCCTAGAAGAATTGATGCTTTTGAGCTGTCATGTTGGAGAAGCCTTGTGAGAGTCCCTTGGACTGCAAGGAGATCAAATTAGTCAATTCTAAAGGAAATCAGCCCTGAATATTCATTGAAAAGATTGATTCTGAAGCTGAACTCCAATACTTTGGCCACCTGATGCAAAGAACTGACTCATTGGAAAAGACCCTGATGCTGGGAAAGATTGAAGGCAGGAGGAGAAGGGGATGACAGAGGATGAAATGGCTGGATGGCATCACCAAGTTGATGGATATGAGTTTGAGCAAGCTCCAGGGGTTGGTGATGGACAGGGAAACCTGGTGTGCTGCAGTCCATGGGGTGGCGAAGAGTTGGACATGACTGAGAGACTGAACTGAATGAGTGATATTGAACATCTTTTCATGTGTTTACTAGCCATCTGTATGTCTTCTTTGGAGAAATGTCTGTCTAGGTCTTTTGCCTACTTTTCTATTGGGTTGTTCATTTTTCTGGTATTGAGCTGCTTGTATATTTTGGAGATTAATTCTTTGCAGTTGTTTCCTTTGCTATTATCTTTTCTCATTCTGAGTGCTGCCTTTTAACCTAGCTTATAGTTTCCTTTGTTGTGCAAAAGCTTTGGAGTTTAATTAGGTCCCATATATTTTTATTTTTTATTTCCATTACTTTGGGAGGTAGATCATAAAGGACCTTGTTGTGACTTATTTTGGAGAATGTTCTGCCTATGTTTCATAGTTTTTGGTCTTACATTTAGGTACTTACTCCATTTTGAGTTTATTTTTGTGGATGGTATAAGAAAGTGTTCCAGTTTCATTCTTTTATATGTAGTTGGCCAGTTTTCCATACTTTGGCCACCTCATGCGAAGAGTTGACTCCTTGGAAAAGACTCTGATGCTGGGAGGGATTGGGGGCAGGAGGAGAAGGGGATGACAGAGGATGAGATGGCTGGATAGCATCACCAACTCAATGGATGTGAGTTTGAGTGAACTCCAGGAGCTGGTGATGGACAGGGAGGCCTGGAGTGCTGCGATTCATGGGGTCACAAAGAGTCAGACAGGACTGAGTGACTGAACTGAACTGAACTGACCAGTTTTCCTAGCACCACTTGTTGAAGAGACCATCTTTTCTCCATTGTATGTCTTTGCCTCCATTGTCAAATATAAACTGTTAGGTGTGTGCATTTATTTCCGGACTTTCTATTTTGTTCCTTTGATCTATATTTCTGTCTTTGTGCCAGTACCATACTGTCTTGATGACTGCAGCTTTGCAGTATAAGCTGAAGTCAGCCAGATTGATTCCTCCCGTTCCATTCTTCTCTCTCAAGATAGCTTTGGCTATTTGGGGTCTTTTGGGTTCCATATGAATTGTGAAATTATTTGTTCTAGTTCTGTGAAAAATACTGCTGTTAGTTTGATAGGGATTGCATTGAATCTATAGATTACTTTGGGTAGTATACTTGTTTTCACTATATTGATTCTTCCAATCCAAGAACATGGCATATTTGTGTCATCTTTGATTTCTTTCATCAGTGTTTTATAGTTTTATGTATAGCAGTCTTTTGTTTCTTTAGATACATTTATTCCTAAGTATTTTATTCTTTTCATTGTAATGGTGAATGGGATTTTTTTCCCCTTAATTTCTCTTTTTGATTTTTCATTGTTATCATATAGAAATACAAGGGAGTTCTGTGTATCAATTTTATATCCTGTGACTTTACTATATTCATTGATTAGCTCTAGTAATTTTCTGGTGGCATCTTTAGGGTTTTCTATGTAAAGGATCATGTCATCGGCAAACAGAGTGTTACTTCCTTTCCAATCTTTTTTCCATGTATTTCTTTTTCTTCTCTGATTGCTGTGGCTAGGATCTCTAAGACTATGTTGAATAGTAGTGGTCAGAGTGGGCACCCTGGTTTGTTCCTGATTTTAGAGTAAATGCTTTCTTTCTTTCTTTTTTTTTTTTTTTTTTTTGCCATTGGGGATAATGTTTGCTGTGGGTTTGTCATATATGGCTTTTGCAAATAAGTTCATCTCTACCATTTTTCTAGATTCTATATATAGGTGGCATTATATGATATTTGATTTCTCTTTTGACTTACTTCACTCTGTATGACAATATCTAGGTCCATCCACTTCTCTGTAAATAACTCAATTTCATTCCTTTTTATGGCTGAATAATATTCCATTTACATGACTGAGCAACTGACCTGAACTGAATATTCCATTGTATAATATGCATTGCATCTTTATCTATTCATCTGTAGATTGTCATTTAGGTTGCTTCCATGTCCTAGCTATTGTAAATGGTGCTGCAATGAACACCAGTGTGCATGTATCCTTTTAAATTATGATTTTCTCTGGATGTATGCCTAGGAGTGGGATTTCTGGACCACATGATAGCTCTAATTTTAGTTTTTTAAGAAACCTCCAAACTATTCTCCATAGTGGCTATACCAATTTACATTCCCACCAATAGCAAAGAAGGTTTTCCATTTTTCCACACCCCCTCCAGCATTTATTGTTTGTAGATTTGTTGTTGATAGCCATTCTGACTGGTGTGAGATGATACCTCATTATAGTTTTGATAGATATTTCTCTAATAAATTTTTATGTCTTCTTTGGAGAAATGTCTATTTAGGCCTTCTACCCATTCTTTGATTGGGTTGTTTGGGCTTTGTTGGTTAGGGTTTTTTTTTGTTTGTTTTTTGTTTTTTGTTTTTTTTTTTGAGCTGCATGAACTCTTTCTATGTTTTGCAGATTAATACTTCGTCAGTTGTTTCATTTGTTTATATTTCTTCCATTCTGAGCACTGTCTTTCATTTTGTTTATAGTTTCCCCTGTTATGCAAAAGCTTTTAAGTTTAATCAGATCCCATTTATTGATTTTTGCTTTTGTTTTCATTACTTTAGGAGGTGAGTTGTAAAAGATCTTGTAATGAATTATGTCAAAGAGTGTTCTGTCTATATTTTCCTTTAAGGATTTCATAGTGTTTAACCTTTCATTTTGGAGAAGGAAATGGCAACCCACTCCAGTACTCTTGCCTGGAGAGTCCCATGGAGGGAGGAGCCTGGTAGGCTACAGTCCATGGGGTCGCAAGGAGTCGGACACGACTGAGTGACTTCACTTTCACTTTCACAACCTTACATTTAGGTCTTCAATCCATTTTGAGTTGGTGGTCTTTTTTTTTTTTTGTATATGCTGATAGGTAATATAATTTCATTCTTTTACATATAGTTGTCCAGTTTTCCCAGCACCACTTATTGAAGATACTGTCTTCTCCATTCTATATTCTTGCCTCCTTTGTCATAGATTAGGTGCCCCTATGAGTGTGGGTTTATCTCTGAACTTCCTATTCTGTTCCAGTGGTCTATATTACTGTTTTTGTTTCAGTGCCATACTTTTGGATTACTGCAGGCTTGTAGTATAGTCTCGAGTCAGGGAAACTGTTTTCTCCAGCTTAGAATTTTTCACAGAACTAGAACAAAAAAAATTATGCTCTGCATTAAAACACAAAAGACCCTGAATAGCAAAAGCAATCTTGAAGAGACTGTCTTATCTTCACTGTATATGCTTACTTCCTTGTCATAGCTTAATTGCCCATATAAGTGTGGGTTGATTTCTGATGGCTTTATTCTATTTCATTGATCTCTCTGTCAGTTTTGGTGCCAGTATCATACTCTTTATGTTACTGTGGCTTTGATAACTTGAAATCAAGAAGTATAATACCTCCAGCGTTGTTCTTCCTCAAGACTTTTTTAGCTATTTAGGGTATTTGTATTTCCATGCAAATTTTAGAATTATTTATTCCAGTTTTGTGATAAATGCCATTAGCATTTTGATAGGAATTGCACTGAATCTGTATAATGCCTTGGATAACATGGTAATTTTAACAATATTCAGTTTAGTTCAGTAGCTCAGCTGCGTACAACTCTTTGTGACTCCCTGGGAATGCAGCATGCCAGGCTTCCCTGTCCATCACCAACTCTTAGAGCTTGCTCAAATTCTTGTCCATCAAGTCAGTGATGCCATCCAACCATCTCATCCTGTTGTTCCCTTCTCCTCCTGCCCTCAATCTTTCCCAGCATTAGGGTCTTTTCCAATGAGTCAGTTCTTCACATCAGGTGATCAGAATATTGGAGCTTTAGCTTCAGCTTCAGTCCTTCCAGTGAATATTCAGGACTGATTTCCTTTAGGATTGATGTGTTGGATCTCCTTGCAGTCCAAGGCTTTTCCAACACCACAGTTCAAAAGCATCAATTCTTTGGTGCTCAGCTTTCTTTATGGTCCAACTCTCGTATCCATACATGACTACTGGAACAACCATAGCTTTGACTAAATGAGCCTTTGTCAGTAAAACAACGTCTCTGCTTTTCAATATTCTGTCTAGGTTGGTCATAGCTTTTCTTCCAAGGAGTAAGCATCTTTTACTTTCATGGCTGCAGTAACCATCTGCAGTGATTTTCAAGTCCAAGAAGATAAAGTCTGTCACTGTTTTTCCATCTATTTGCCACAAAGTGATGGGACTGGATGACATGATCTTCATTTTTTGAATGTTGAGTTTTAAGCCTCCTCTCTCACTATCCTCTTTCACTTTCATCAAAAGCCTGTTTAGTTCCTCTTCGCTTTCTGCCATAATGATGGTGTCATTTGCATATCAGAGGTTATTGATATTTCTCTTGGTAGTCCTGAGTACAGATTGTGCTTCATCCAGCCCAGCATTTAGTATGAGGTACTCTGCATAAAGTTAAATAAACAGGGTGATAATATACAGTCTTAACATTCTTCCTTTCCCAATTTGGAACCAGTCCATTGTTTCACATCCAGTTCTAACTGTTGCTTTTTGACCTGCATACAGATTTTTCAGGAGGCAGGTCAGGTGGTTTTGTATTCCCATCTCTATAAGAATTTTCCAGTTTGTTAGTGATCCACACAGTCAAAGACTTGAGCGTAGTCAATGAAGCAGATGGTTTAGTTGCTAAGTCATGTCCGACTCTTGTGATCCCATGGACTGTAGCCTGCCAGGCTCCTCTGTCCATGGGATTCTCCAGGTGAGAATACTGGAGTGGGTTGCCATTCCCTTCTCCAGATGATCTTTCCAACCCAGAAATCGAACCCGTGGTCTCCTGCATTTCAGGCAGATTCTGCAATGAAGCAGAAGTAGATGTTAATTCTTCCAGTTCATGAATATGGTATATCTTTCCATCTGTGTATGTCAACTTCAATTTATTTTATCAGTGCCTTATAGATTTCTATGTACAGATCATTTGCCTCCTTAATTAAATTTGCTTCTAGGTATTTAATTCATTTTGATGTGATGTTAAATGGGATTGTTTCCTTAAATTCTCTTTGTGGTATTTCTTAGTGTATAGAAATACAATGCATTTCTGTTTATTGAATTTGTGTCCTAAAACTTTACTGATTTAATTGATGAGTTCTAGTGGTTTGTGTGTGTGTGGCATCTTTAGGGTTTTTTATGTATATCATGTCATCTGCAAACTGTGACAGTTCTGATTCTTTTCTTTCAAGAATCAGGAATTTCTTTTTCTTGTTTGATTATTGTGATTGGGAACTTCAATTCTATGTTGAATAAAAGTGGCAAGGATGGTCATCCATGCCTTGTTCCTAATATAGAAGAAATACTTTCACCTTTTCATAGCTGAGTACAATGTTAGCTGCAGACTTGTTATATATGGTCTTTTGAGGTGATCATGTGATTTTTCTTCTTCTATGTGTTAATAAGGTATATCATATTGATTGATTTGTGATACCGGACCATTCTTGCATTCTTGGGATAAATCCCACTTATCATGATTTATAATCCTTTTAATGCGTTGCTCAATTCAGTTTGCTAGTATTTTGTTGAGGATTTTTGCATCTATATTCCTTAGTGATATTGGCCTTTAATTTTCTTTTTTTGCGATATCTTTGTTTGGCTTTAGTATCAGGGTGATGCTGGCTTCATAGGATGAATTTGCAAGCATTCCTTCCTCTGCATATTTTGGAATAGTTTAAGAAAAATAGGTGTCAACTCTTCTCTAAATGTTTGGTAAAATTCAACTGTGAAGCCATCTGGTCCTGGACTTTTGTTTGGGGGAGGTTTTGTTGTTGTTGTTGTTATTACTAATTCAATTTCATTGCTGATAAATCGTCTCTTCACATTTTTTTTTAAAATTTCTTTGTGGTTCAGTTTTGAGAGATTGTGCTTTTCTATGAATTAAAACATTTTTGTTTCTAGGACTTTCCTGTTGGCTCAGTGGTAAAGAATCCTCCTGCAATGCAGGAAATTCAGGAGACATGGGTTTGATCCTTGGATCAGGAAGATCCCTGGAGGAGGAAATGGCAACTCCCTTCAGTATTCTTGCCTAGAAAATCCCATGCACGTAGGAACCTGACAGGGTACAGTCCATAGACTCACAAAGAGCTGGACATGACTTAATACACATGCATGCAAATGTTTTTTCTAGGCTATTTTATTGGCATATAATTGTTTGTAGTAATTAATCTTTTATGATCCTTTATATTTCTGTAGCGTCAGTTTTGACTTCTTTTTGCTTTCTGATTTCATTGACTTCTGCTCTCTCTTAAGGTTAAATGCATTGTAACAACTCTGCATTTTACTCCTCCTCCCAGTTTTCTGTTCTCAACTTCATATTTTACATGTTTTTGTGTATTCTTTAACTACTTATTGTTGATATACATGATTTTACTACTTCCGTCTTTTAACCTTCCTAATAACTTCATATATGGTTAGTTTAGTCTTTCCTGTACATTTATATTTACCAATGAGACTTTTTTCTTTTGTCATTTTTATATTTCCAGTTGTGTACTTCTCCTTTTTACTTAGAGAAATCCTTTTATCATTTCTTGTAAAGCTGGTTTGGTGGTGGTGAACTCCTTTAGTATTTGTTTACAAAACATTTTACAATTTTTGTTTTTAATTGAAGGAGAGTTGCTTTACAATATTGTGTTAGTTTCTGCTATACTTAAAAGTGAATCAGCCATAGGTATACATATGTCCCCCTCTCTTGAACCTCCCTCCCACCTCCTACCCATCTAACCCCTCTAGATTGTCACAGAGCACCAGATTTGAGCTCCCATCATCATACAGCCAAATTTTCACTCGGTATCTATTTTACATATTATAATGTATATGTTTCAATTCATCCCTCTCCTTCTCCCACAAGTCTATTCTGTATGTCTGTGTCTCCACTGCTGCCATGCAAATAGTTTTTCAGTACCACCTTTCTAGATTCCATATATATACATTAATATACATTTGTTTTTCTCTTTCTGACTTATTTTATATAATAGACTCAAGGTTCATCTACCTCATTAGAACTGACTCAAATACATTCATTTTTATGACTGAGTAATATTCCACTGTATATATGTGCCACAACTTCTTTATCCATTCATTTGGCAGTGGGCATCTAAGTTGCTTCCATGTCCTAGATATTGCAAATAAAGCTACAGTCAACATTAGTATCCTTGTGTCTTTTGATCTCTACATCAAATCTAAATGAAAATCTTACTGGGTAGATTATTTTTGTAGGTTTCTCCCTTTCATCATCATGCCACTCTCTTCTGGCCTGCAAAGTTTCTGCTGAAAAATCAACTAATAGACTCATGAGTCTTCCCTTGTATGTAGCTTGTTGAAAGCCTGTTTCCCTGGAGGCTTTTTAATATTTTCTCTTTATTTTTAATTTTTGCTGCTTTAATTATAATGTTTTTTGGTGTGACCCTCTATGACTTGATTCTGGTTCAGATTCTCTATGTTTCCTGGATCTGGATATCTATTTCCTTTCCAGGTTGGGGACGTTTTCAGTTCTTATGTCTTCAGATATGTTCTCTGACCCCTTCTCTCTCTCTTCTCCTTCTGCTGCTGCTGCTGCTAAGTCACTTCAGTTGTGTCCAACTCTGTGCTACCCCATAGACGGTAGCCCACCAGGCTCCCCCATCCCTGGGATTCTCCAGCCAAGAACACTGGAGTGGGTTGCCATTTCCTTCTCCAAGGCATGAAAGTGAAAAGTGAAACTGAAGTCATTCAGTCGTGTCCGACTCTTAGCGACCCCATGGACTGCAGCCCACCAGGCTCCTCCGTCCATGGGATTTTCCAGGCAAGAGTACTGGAGTGGGGTGCCATCGCATTCTCTGCTTCTCCTTCTGCGTCTCCTCTAACGTGAATGTTCATATACTTGATGTTGTTACTGAGGTGTCTTAATCTCTCATTTCTTTTTAATATTTTTTGCTGTTTCAGTGGTTTCCACTATGCTCTCTTTCAGCCCACTGATGCATTTCTCTCTATTATCTACTCTAGTGCTGATTTCTTCAAGAGTATTTTTTGTTTGTTTGTTTTAGGTATTGTAATTTTCATCTCTGTTTGGTTCTTTATATTTTCTCTTAGTTCAAAGCTTCTAACTTATCTTGTTCATCCATTCTTCTCCTGAGTTTTTGAACATCTTTATGATCATTATCTTGAATTCTTTACTGGATAGATCACTTATCTCAACTTTACTTAACTCATTTTGGGGGGACTTTGTCTTGTTCCTTCATTTGGAATATATTCTTCCAGTTTGCTGTGTTTATTTCTGTATATTTGGTGTGTTGATTATGTTTCTCAACCTTGAAGAAGTCGCCTTTAGAAGATGCCCTATATGCCCCAAAAACACATTCCTCTCTGATCACCAGAGCTACAGGTTCTAGGGGGTCTTCCCATGTAGGCTGCGTGGGTCCTTCTGTTGTAGTGGACTTTCTACTATAGGTGACCTCCAGTCTGGCTGGTTTCCAGGCCTGCCTTCTGTGGAGGTTTCTGACTGCTGGTGGGCAAGGTAGGGTCATGAAGCAGCTTGCTGTAGAACTCAAGGAACCTCAGAACTTGTGCTGGCCCACTTGTGGGTGGAGCTACCTTTTAAGGTAGGTGGTTGCATGTCTGGGCATCCCAGATGTGGTGTTAACGTGTTAGTGGGCAGAACCTGTTGTTTTTACAGAACTGTCTGAGTTGTTTCAAAGCTGGTGTTGGCCTACTGGTCAGTGGGTCTGGGTCCCAGGCAGATTTCTGAGGGGTCTAGAGTCTTAGAACTGGTATTGGCCTGCTGGTTGGTGAGGCTGGTGTCCTGGAGGATCCCAGGGCTGATGTTGACCTGCTGGTAGATAGAGGCAGGACAAGGGGCCTCTGGCTACAGGGTTCTGGGAGTCCTGGTGGAGCTGGTGTCAGCTCAAAGTATATGGGGCCAAATCCTGGGGCAGCTGGATGAGGGGCTCAAGGTGTTCCAGGGCTGGTGTTGGTCTGCTCATGGGAGAGGCTGGGTTATCTTTGGGGTTGGTGCTGTCCTTCTTGTAGGTGGGCTGTATCTTGACATGGCAGGCTGAGAGGCTGTGGTGGTACTGGTGCCCACTGGTATATGGAACAGGGCACACAGCATCCTGGGGCTGGTGCCAGCCTCCTGATGGGTGGATTTGGGTCCAGAGTTTCTGGCTGCAGGGCCCAGGAGCTCCTGGGCTTAGCGCCAGTACTCTGGTGTGTAGGACTATGTTTTGGGACTTTCTGTTTGGTACCATTCATCCATTTGATGATATTTTGAATGCTAGTCTTTTCCCCAATATGCATAATACTATTTACCTTCAAAGTCGTGGAAGAACTGCTTTGTGCCTTTTGTATAGATTTTATACTTGCAGTCAGTGGAAGAAATCAGGTGGGATGTGCTTCCTTCACCTTACCCAGAACTAGAACCTCCTCATTTTATTTTGAATCTTTACCCAACTGAAGGGTCTAGAGAGAGAAAAAAAAATTATTTTTCTAATTCTGCAAGTTCTTGCCTTTCTATATTCTGTCTATGTTCTGATTGCAAAGTGGCTAGTGTTTGACTTTTATCTCTTTTTTACTATCTTACCATATACAACTAGATGTAATTAGTCAACACTTTCAAAACTCTTGCTGCAAATCATTTTTTCAAAGTCAAAAGCAAGTTAATTTTTATTCCCCATGTTGCCACAGGAATCAGTTTTTAACAATTTCTGGACTGTTAACAATGTAAGTTGTCATTTTCCTGCTTCTGTTAAGGGTTTCATTGCTGCTTTTCCAGCCTTACTCTCTACTGAGTTCCAAAGCTGATGCTACCTATTTTCAGGTTTTGTTTCAGTATAGCCCCAATCTTAGGTACTGATTTTTTTTATCCATTTGCTTTTGAGGCACAACCACTCCAAAATTAAGTCCTTTAAAAACCCAACTATTTGTAATTTCTCATAAGTTTAGGGCTCGGTTGCATGGTTTTGTTAGTGGATTATTTTAGTGGATTTTAGTTGGGTCTGCTAATGTGTCTGTGGTCAGCTTGAGGACCAACAGGAGGCAATTTAAATAGAACATTGTTTTTTCAGAGCAACAGAGGGACACACAGGAAGAACATGGATGCCACTCAGTAGGCTGGCATCCATGGGAATCATGTGGTCGTGGAGAATGCAACATCTCCTGGCCCCTTGGAGTTCCAAAATCTTAAATATATTCTTACTTATTATGGGACTCCATTCCAGACTCTTGCACCTCTCTTGGTGATAAAACATTCACTGAGACATTCTAATACATTTCTGGAAGGCTGTTGAAACCAGTTTATTTAGTCTTCTGTGACTCCTGTGAGCTCATCTGGGACAGTTTTTTGAGGCTCCATGAAGGTGAACATAGCAGCTGGATTGCTTTTGTTCTAATGAGGTCCTCAGCTTCTCTGCCACTGGCTGGAGTTAAACAGCTTCAGGTAACAGCCCTAGACACCCTGAGATTGTCAGGTCCTTCGGCAGAGATCCAGAGATGATAGAAACACACAGCGATGGTAATAGACACATTTAAGATGGGACTGAGTGTCAGAAAGTGTTCAGGGCCTTGAGGCAGGGAAGTCATCCTCAGGCAGTGGGCTTAGCAAGCCACTGTCCTATAAGTAAAACACATTGTCCTTTTTACTTTAATTTGCATGGTTTTTTTTTTCTTTTTCTAAGTGAGATTAGGTCACCGCCTCTGCACTGCTTTCTTGAGAACTGACACTTTCAGTGCGAATGAAGCTAATGATGAGAGACAATATTTTAATGTTAATTAGATATTCCATGTGTCTTAGTTCATCAGAGAACCATTGCTCTTTTATGTATCAGATGAAAGCACAGCTCTTGCTTGGAGGAAAACAGAATACATAGAAAAAAATATTTTCAGTTTTGTAATTATTCAAATTATTGTTGCTTTTTAGAAAAATTCAGAAGACTTTGAGAGGGCAGAAGGATACTTAGCAATAACACAACTGCATGGCAGGAAGCCACTGAAGAGCCTCAAAGACCCTCTTCATTCTCTTTCAGAAAACATTGTTAAAAGCTGTAATCTCCAATTAGGAAACAATCTCTCCAAGAGTTACTCGGAGTGGCCTTGTTAGATGAACGAGAGTTGGTAGGACCAAGCCTCCTTCTGAATGGGCCTACCCAGGAGAAAAGAGCCAAAAAGCATGCAAGAAGTCCCCTGGGTCCTTTGGACTCTAAAGTGTCAACACTCAAGTTGGAAGAAAAACGCTGGTGAGTAAATACCTCTTTCAGTTCAGTTCAGTTCAGTTGCTCAGTCGTGTCTGACTTTGTGACCATGCCAGGCCTCCCTGTCCATCACCACCTCCCGGAGTTCACTCAGACTCACGTCCATCGAGTCAGTGATGCTATCCTGCCATCTCATCCTCTGTCGTCCCCTTCTCCTCCTGCCCCCAATCCCTCCCAGCATCAGAGTTTTTTCCAGCAAGTCAACTCTTCGCATGAGGTGGCCAAAGTACTGGAGTTTCAGCTTTAGCATCATTCCCTCCAAAGAAATCCCAAGGCTGATCTCCTTCAGAATGGACTGGTTGGATTTCCTTGCAGTCCAAGGGACTCTCAAGAGTCTTCTCCAACACCACAGTTCAAAAGCATCAATTCTTCAGTGCTCAGCTTTCTTCCCAGTCCAACTCTCACATCCATACATGACCACTGGAAAAACCAGAGCCTTGACTAGATCGACCTTTGCTGGCAAAGTAATGTCTCTGCTTTTGAATATACTGTCTAGGTTGGTCATAATTTTCCTTCCAAGGAGTAAGCGTCTTTTAATTTCATGGCTGCAGTCACCATCTACAGTGATTTTGGAGCCCCCAAAATAAAGTCTGACACTGTTTCCATTGTTTCCCCATCTATTTCCCATGAAGTGATGGGATCTATTTCCCATGAAGTGATGGGACCGGATGCCACGATCTTCGTTTTCTGAATGTTGAACTTTAAGCCAACTTTTTCACTCTCCAATTTCACTTTCATCAAGAGGTGTTTTAGTTCCTCTTCTCTTTCTGCCATAACAGCGGTGTCATCTACATATCTGAGGTTATTGATATTTCTCCCGGTGATCTTGATTCCAGCTTAAGGTCACTTAAAAATAATGATCGGAAAAAGAACAACGACAGTTCTGTTCTCTCTGTGAGTTCCATTTTCCTGTCAATAAAATGAACATATTGAACTAACTCAGGAATTCTAAATAAAAGCTGTAGCCCTGTCTTCTCTAACCTCTAAGTTGTATAGTTCAGTTACAGGGTCAAGGTGGAAACTTTTAAGTTGCATATGTCCAAGTGATCCTGTTACTGATGGGAATGTGTTGCACCCTTCTGGCATGTTGTCCTACCAACTGTCCTTCTTTAGTTTTAGAATTAGCTGACCTCACTTGATAGGTGAATGTGTTTTGTTGCTTAGTCATGTCCAATTCTTTGCGACTCCATGGACTATAAACCACCAGACTCCTCTGTCCATGGGGATTCTCCAGGCAAGAATCCTGGAGTGGGCTGTCATGCCCTTGTCGAGGTGAATAAATGAGTGAATTAATGGTTGACATTTATGGATAAAAGACTTATTTATTGTTTTTATTTTTTACTTTTGAAGTTTTTTTCAAAAATTTGAAATAATTTTGGATTTACAGAAAAGTTGCAAAGAGTCCTTTTATCCAGTTTCCCTTAATGTTAATATTTTGCATAATTATGGTAGACTTGTTGAAACATTGATGAATTACTGTTAACTAATCCAAACTTTATTTGGATTTCATCACTTTTCCCTCTAATGCCCTTTTCCTGTTCCAGTATCCAATGCTACTATCTAGCATTCAGAAAATTTTATTTTTGTGTGTAAATTTCTATGCCAGGTACAGTTTGGTTGGGTTTATGAATCAAAGAATGGTTCACGGCCCCCACTCTCCAGAAACACATGAGCCTGGAGGCAGTACCATATGTGCAGAAAAATTCAAGCATCCTTATTCCTAGATCATCAAGACATAATGCATGAGGTTTGGGGGCAGATGGTTTAACCTGGCCAGGTAAGGCCTTGTGTATTGGCAGCCTTGAAATGTGGTGGGAATGTGGACTTCTTCCCTTTGGATTCTCTGACCAGGACCAGTAAATGTATGGGGTCAGTAAGTCAGATTCCTGAAAAATATCTCAACAAGTTTCTCTCCATCACGTATCCAATGTATCTTTCTTTTGTTTCTTTGCATTATGCAGACTCAACTTAGAGTGTATGGATAATTACTCTTCATCAGAAAGAATAACCCAAATAAAATTGGCAAAACTCTTTAAATGGTTAACATCAGTTGTAGTCAGTGTGGGAAAATGGACACTCCTTTGAATTGCCTTTGGAAGAAAAAACTGATGCATTCTCCAAGGGAATTTGTATTTTATGTCATCAAAATATGCTTACTTATTGATCCAGTTAGCCCCAAAGTTACTTGGTACAGTATTATTTACAGTAGCAACACATTAGAAGAAACAAACATTTAGCCAAGATTATTTAGACAAAGTATAGAATACACATATAAAATTAATGCCTATCTTAAAAATGAATTATAAAAAATGTTCATGACACAAATGATTATGTAATACTACTCCAAGAAAGAATTTTACAAATAGTTATATACAGGATGACTTATTTTTATTTATATATATGTTTGTATCTTAAACATTTCCCTTACTAAATATATCAGTAGTGATTTTCTCTGGAAAGTGGGAATTATTAAAACCAGCTTTATTGAGATAAAGTTCACATATCACACATTTCCTAGAATTAAGTTGTGCAACTCAGATTTTAGTACATTTACAGGGTTGTACATTACAATCTGTAAAAGTGAACAGTTTGTACATTTTCATTGAAGATGAAAAGATGGTGGAGTAGACGGATGTGCACTCATCTCTTGCGAGAGCTCCAAAATTGCAACTCACCGCTGAACAGCCATAGACAGGAGAATGTTGGATCCCACTGAAGAAAGTTACCTCGCATCCAAGGGCAAAGGAGAAACCTCAACAAGGTGGTAGGAGGAAATTCTAAATGTTCAAGCTGGATTTAGAAAATGCAGAGGAACCAGAGATCAAATTGGCAACATCTGTTGGATCATAGAAAAAGCAAGAGAATTTCAGAAAAATATCTACTTCTGCTTCATTGACTATCCTAAAGCCTTTAACTGTGTGGGTCACAACAAACTGGACAATTCTTAAAGAGATGGGAATACCAGACCACCTTTCTTGCCTCCTGAGAAATCTGCAGGTCAAGAAGCAACCAGACATGGAACAATGGACTGGTTCCAAATTAGGAAAGGAGTACATCAAGGCTGTATGTTGTCACCCCGCTTATTTGATCTATATGCAGAATACATTGTACGGGATGTCAGGCTGGATGAAACACAAGCTGGAATCAAGACTGCTAGGAGAAATATCAATAACCTCTGATATGCAGATGACACCACCCTTATGGCAGAAAGTGAAGAGGAACTAAAGAGCTTCTTGATGAAAATGAAAGAGGAGAGTGAAAGAGCTGGCTTAAAACAGCATTCGAAAAATGAAGATCATGGCATCTGGTCCTATCACTTCATGGCAAATAGATGGTGAGACAGTGAAAGACTTTATTTTGGGGGCCTCCAAAATTACTGCAGATGGTGACTGCAGCCATGAAATTAAAAGATGCTTACTCTTTGGATAGAAGTTACGAAAAACTTAGACAGCATATTAAAAAGCAGAGACATTACTTTGCCAACAAGGGCCCATCTAATCAAACCTATGGTTTTTCCAGTAGTCATGTATGGATGTGAGTTGGACGGTAAAGAAAACTGAGTGCCAAAGAATTGATGCTTTTGAACTGAGGTATTGAAAAAGACTCTTGAAAGTCCCTTGTACATCAAGGAGATCAAACCAGGCAATCCTAAAGGAAATCAGTCCTGAATACTCATTGGAAGGACTGATGCTGGAGCTGAAGCTCCAATATTTTGTCCACCTGATGCAAAGAACTGACTCACTGGAACAGACCCTGATATTGGGAAAGATTGAGGGCAGGAGGAGAAAGGGATGACAGAGGATGAGATGGTTGGATGGCATCACCAATTTGATGGACTTGAGTTTGAGAATGCTCCAGGAGTTGGTGATGGACAGGGAAGGCTGACATGCTGCAAATGTGGTTGCAGAGTCAGGCATGACTGAACTGAACTGACACTTATCATCACAATCTAATTTTAGAACACTTTCTTCACCCCAAAAAGAAATCTTGCAATACAATTGCTCCCTAATATACTTCCTTACAAGTCCTGGGAACATGAACCACTAACATATATTTGTTCCTACAGTTTTGCCTGTTACGGACATTCCGTATCAGTGGAATCAAGATGTGGCCTTTGGGGACTGACTTCTTTCAGTTAGTCAGTTCAGCCATGGTTCAGCCATGTTGCAGCATGTATCAAGTAATATATTCCTTTTTATTGTTGGATTATAATAATACATTTTTTGCATGCACCACAGTTACTTTTTTATTCATTATTTGATAAGTGTGGATGGTTTCCTTTTTGTAGCTGTTATGAATAATGCTGCTATGAATGTTGGTTTGTGTACAAGATTGTGTTAGAGGTCCACTTTTACATATTGGGTATATACCTAGGAGTGAAATTGTGGGGTCACATGATAATTCCATGTTTAATTTTTTGAGGACTTTCCAACTATTTTGTAAAATGGCTGCACAGTTTTACATTCACACCAGCAATGCATGAGGGTTTCAATTTCTTCACATTCTCATCAACACTTGATATTGTCTGTCTTTTTAAATACATTCATTGTGGTATATGTCAAGTGGTTTCTTAGAGTTTTGGTTTGTAGATCCTTAAAGTCTAATGATGTCGAACATCTTCAGATGAACTTATTGGACTTTGTATATCTTCTTTAGCAAATTGTCTACTTGGATTATGTGGCCAATTTTAATTGGGCTATTCATCTTTTTATTATTAAGTTTGTTATTCGGTTCAGTTCAGTTCAGTTGCTCAGTCGTGTCCGACTCTTTGCGACCCCATGAATCGCAGCACGCCAGGCCTTCCTGTCCATCACCAGCTCCCGGAGTTCATTCAGACTCACGTCCATCAAATCAGTGATGCCATCCAGCCATCTCATCCTCTGTCGACCCCTTTTCCTCCTGCCCCCAATCCCTCCCAGCATCAGAGTCTTTTCCAATGAGTCAACTCTTTGCATGAGGTAGCCAAAGTACTGGAGTTTCAGCTTTAGCATCATTCCCTCCAAAGAAATCCCAGGGCTGGTCTCCTTTAGAATGGACTGGTTGGATCTCCTTGCAGTCCAAGGGACTCTCAAGAGTCTTCTCCAACACCACAGTTCAAAAGCATCAATTCTTCGGCACTCAGCCTTCTTCACAGTCCAACTCTCACATCCATACCTGACTACTGGAAAAACCATAGCCTTGACTAGACGGACCTTAGTCGGCAAAGTAATGTCTCTGCTTTTGAATATGCTATCTAGGTTGATCATAGTTTTCCTTCCAAGGACTAAGCGTCTTTTAATTTCATGGCTTGCATGAATTCTTTTGGGCTTCGCTAGAACTGCAGGGAGATACAACCAGTCCATTCTAAAGATCAGCCCTGGGATTTCTTTGGAAGGGATGATGCTAAAGCTGAAACTCCAGTACTTTGGCCACCTCATGCCAAGAGCTGACTCATTGGAAAAGACTCTGATGCTGGGAGGGATTGGGGGAGGAAGAAAAGGGGGCGACAGAGGAAGAGATGGCTGGATGGCATCACGGACTCGATGGACGTGAGTTTGAGTGAACTCCAGGAGTTGGTGATGGACAGAGAGGCCTGGCATGCTGTGATTCATGGGATCGCAAAGAGTCGGACATGACTGAGCGACTGACTCGAACTGAACTGAAGAAAAAGGAATAAATGTCAAAGATCCTAATAGCTACTATTTGTCTGTGGTGGGGCAGATATGAAGGAGGAGTCTGAATGACCTGCTTTTGTTGTGGGAACCATGTACTGGTGTTTTCATAGTTCTGTTTTCCTTGATGATCCAAGGCAGCCAGGCAACAAGTAGTAGGATAGAGAGGAGCAGAAACTATTCATGAATATGAGAACCATGCCACACTTTCCAAGGAACCAAAGGAGAGATAGTCCTGGAGTCAGAAAGTACACAGCTAAAAAAATGGATGGTCATAAGCAAATGAATTGGTTGTTGCCAAAAGGGCTTTCTCTGGTGGGTTTGTGGTAAGGAATCCATCTGCCAATGCAGATGATGCAAGAGATGCAGGTGCAATCCCTGAGTCAGGAAGGTCTCCTGGAAAAGGAAATGGCAAGCCACTCCAGCATTGTTGCTTGTGAAATCCCATGGATGGAGAAGCCTGGCAGACTACAGTCCATGGGTTGCAAGAGTAGGACACAACTTAGCGATTAAATCACAAAAGCAGGTTGAGTTTCCCCCAAAGCAAACACTGAAACAAGAATTTAAGTGCAAGTCATTTATTTGGGAGATGATCCTGGGAAGAACCTGTATGGAAAAGAGAAAGTGAGACTGGGAAGGGAAGGAACCAGTGTAGAGTGTGTCGATATGTAAGATATGTCAGTGGGCAACTGGGGACTCCAGAAAACTGTGAGAACACCTCAGGTGGTCCCATATGAAGGTCAAGGAAGCTGGGGTGTCTATCATCAACTATCTCTTGTCCTTTGAGACACAGGAAGCACATACCTTGCCCAGTACATCAGGCCTGACTGAGGGGTTGCCATGCTCCTGTGGTCAGTGAGGGTCTGCAGACGGAGGCACAGGGCTGACAGTGAAAGCCCCATTCATGTTTGGGAACTGGAAGTGCTGAGGGGATATACCATCTGCTATGGAGAAGGAAATGGCAACCCACTCCAGTATTCTTGCCTAGAGAATCCCGTGGACAGAGGAGCCTGGGGTCTGCTCTCCATAGGGTCATACAGAGTCGGACACGACTGAAGCAACTTAGCGTGCATGTGTGCATTGGAGAAGGAAATGGCAACCCACTCCAGTATTCTTGCCTGGAGAATCCCAGGGAGAGAGGAGCCTGGTGGGCTGCCATCTATGGGGTCGCACAGAGCCAGACATGACTGAAGCGACTTAGCAGCAGCAGCAGCAACAGCAGCAGCAAGGGAATGAACTGCTTTTATTCAATGGTCCTCTCTGTTGTAGCCAGTTGCTAAGTTGTGTCTGACTCTTTTGCAACACCATGGACTGTAGCCCACCAGGCTCCTCTGTCCATGGAATTCTTCAGGCAAGAATACTAGAGTGGGCAGCCATTCTCTTCTCCAGGGGTTCTTCCCGACTCAGGGATTGAACCCAGGTGTCCCACATTGCAGGCAGATTCTTTATCATCTGAGCCACCAGGGAAGCCTTACCTGGCCCTGGGTCCTCCTTAATCAACTGGCTATTTAAGGAATGTAAACTATAGTGTGGTTTCAGTAGTTTAGATGATCATACTTGCAACAAACTTTGAATCAAATGGATAAGGGAACCATTATTATCCAACCCCCCTCCCCACTCCTCTGCATTTGCATTTCACCTTGGGTCAGAAGAAGAATGGGGGTGCCATAGAATTTTGTAGACTTGACCAAGGAAATACAAATGGGTCCAGGTTATACTCCTGTAGTTGGCAGGTGTGAGTCTGGGGCCATGTTTAGGAATAATGGGAAATTTTTTAACTAAAACAAGCCAAGCACTGCGTCCCTGCAGCTGAGGTGGGAATAGATGCAAGTGGGGATACAGGCCTTCCAGCCTTTAAGAAAAAAGATTTCTGTGTGCTCTATGACCCTGGGGAACTAGTCTTGTGAAAGATCCCTCATCAAGGCTCTTTCATAAACAGAATCATAACTCAGACTCACCTCAAAGGAAAGGGAATCTGTTGGTTCATTTCACTAGGAAGTTCCAGGGATGCCCTCAGGCAGAGTCATCAACAAAGTCCTAGGATCCTAAGTGTCCTCCTCTCTCTTCTCCTCCTTGCCCATGGGCTTTGCTCTTAGGCAGGACGTCCTCCTGTGGTGTCCCCTGGAAAGCCCAGAATTATATGCTCCAAGTCTATCAGCTCCAGCTGGAAAAATGTCTTCCTCCTTAGCTCCAACAAAAGGCAAGTGCTAAGTTACCTTGGCCTAGTTCAGGACATCTGCCCTTCCTGCAACAGCAACCCTAGGGGGACCATGGTCTGACTGAACAGGACTAGATTCTGCGTTCATTCCTAGAGGGATGAGATGAGGAATGTTGCATGAAAACTGTGTGGACAGATAAGAGAAGATATCCCCCCACTCCCTACCCCCAAAAAGAAAAAAAAGAAGAGAGAGAGAGCTGCTGTCAGATGCACAGGTGACACTGAGCAAGCCAGAATGGCCAAGCTCCAGGTTGCGATCAAAGCCAGTGTTCTCTTTGCCCATGGGCACCATCTTCTGCCTAAAGATCCATTAATCCATTTATTCTTCCTTCTCTATTCTCTGTCTATATATAGAGAGACTTAAATTTATATACATATATATTTATACTTAAACTTATTATGTAACAGACATTGAGCTAGCCAGAGAACCATCAATCATATTAACACAAGGCTAAGTGTATATTTAAATGCAAATGGTGTGTCAAGACCAGAAAGCTGATCTAACCACTGATCACAGAGGTTCCTCCCTGGTTGCCCGTTTACTGATCCAGCTGGTACCAGCTGACTCACCTCCAGCAAGAGGGCTTGTCCTCAAATTCAACCTCCCGTAGGCCAAAGGTCCCTAAGGTCTTCCATGGCTGGGCAGCTGCCATATCCTAAACACTGCTCTAAACAATATAAAATAAATAAGCAACATATTACTTATAAAACATTGGTGAACATATAATCATAGTAAGCTATTTGATGCAGTCCCAATAATTGCAAAGAAAGCAACAAAAACCATTACGGAAGTAGAGCGTTTAAACAAAGCTAGCATGATACGTTCATGGTCATATATACAGAGAGCCCTAAAACCTACAAAAATAGAACATGTTATTTTCAAAGCGTATGTGAAATACTAACCCAAATGACAATATTCCAGTTCATGAAGTTTGTCTCAGAAGATGCCAAAGTGTTAAATATCATAGACGCAACATTCTCTGACTATAAAGGAACCAGTTTAAAAATTAGTAACAAATATAAGTTAAAAAACCCCCACAGTTTTAGGGGAAAAATATATGTTTCTAAATAAATCATGAGTCAAAAAAAGTAAAAATGGAAATTTGACAATATTTAAAGTTGAACAAAAATGAAAATGCTACATACTAAGCCAGAGCAAAATATATACTCTTAAAAACTTGTGGTAGAGAAAGAATTCTGGAACATACTGAAAATGTTAAAAAAAAAAAATAAAGTAGAGTAAATAAAAGAATATAGAAAAAGGAGCAATAAAGGTAAGAGAAAAGATTAATGAAACAAAAAACAAAGAAGTGATAAAAATAATGAAATCTTTTCTGTTTTTTTAAAAAAGATTATAAAAATAGACAAACCTCTGGCAAGACTGAGCAAGGCAAAAAAAGATCAAGTACAAATAATTTTAGGCCTGAAAAAGGAGCCACAACTACAGATATTGTAGGGATGTAAAAAAATAGAAAATACTGGGAAATTTCACGGCTCTAAATTTGAAAACAGACAAAAAATATTTTTTTAGAAAAAGACTTCTGAAAACTGACTCAAGATGGGGAGAAAATCTTTACTATATATTTTTATCTGTATCTATAAATAGATAGATATAGATAGACAGATATCTGTCAAAGGACTTGTGTGAGGAATGCACAAATAGCTAACTGTCATTATATAAGAAGACAGCTTAATTTTTAAAAAAGGCAAAAGAGTTGAACAGACACTTAAATAGGAAGACATGGTTGCCAATAGTCCCATGGAAAGTGCTCAATATTAGTATCTCTGATGAAATGCAAATCAATACAACAATAAAATATCATTTCATACACAGCAGAATGGCTAAAATTAAAATTCCCAAAACATCAGATGCTGGCCAGGATGTGGAACAAAAGAACTGTCTTATATTGGTGGTGAAATGTAAAATGCTAAAACTACTTTAGAAAACTCTTTGGCAGTTGGTTTTTTTTTTTTTTTTAATAAAGTTAATCATGGGCCTATCATAGAACTAAGCAATTATACTTTGAAGTTATTATTCAGAGAGTTGTACACCAATGTTTACACTAGTTGTACATCAGAAATACCTATAACAGCCCCAAACTGAGATAACATAAGTATCTATCAAGAGAGAAATGGATAAAGAAATTATGTGTATTCATACAGAGCAACTTTACCTAGCAAGATAAAGAATGAACCACTGATAAACCAGTAACACAGATAAATCTCAAAAAAATTATTTTGAGTGAAAGAAGCCAGATACAAAATAATGCATACTCTGTGATTTTTTAAAATGATGTTCTACAAGAGGCAAAACTAGCTTGTGATGAAAGAAATGATAGTAGTTATTGTCTGGGAAGAGAGTGAGGAGCATTAGCTCTTTAGGGAGGGACTGACATGAGGGATTTTTCTAGAGTGATGAAAATATTCTATATCTTCATGGGGATGTGGGTTATGTGGGCATATGCATTTGTCAAAATCCATCAAATTGTATACTTAGAACCTGCATGTCACAATATATAATTTATACCTCAATAAAATGTCTTAAAAACAGACTGAACAAAAGAAAAGGAAAATGGTTACATATCTGCGCACACATATATGCACACACACATACATACTGGGCCTTCCCACGAGGCTCAGTGGTTAAGAATCTGCCTGCCAAGGCAGGAGACGCAGTAGACTAGAGTTTGATCCCTGGGTCGAGAAGAGGATACCCTGGAGGAGGAGACAGCAACCCATTCCTATTCGTGCCTGGAGAATCCCATGGACAGAGGAGCCTAATAGGCTATGGTCCATGGGGTCATAAAGAGTCAGACACGACTGAACAGCTGAGCATTGCACGCATACATAGATACATACAGCTAGCAAATGTGCCTACGTGGTTTTACAAAGCTCTACCAACCCTCAAGGAATAGGTATCCTCGGTGGTAATGATTCCACAAGCTGAGGCAGCTTCCTCCAGGCCAATATCAAGGATCATCTGTACCTCAGTGTGTAGGGTGGGAAGGCTTGTGGACCACAGCAATGTACAGGGAGGGTGGCCCAGAATGACGCTGGAGTACTCAAAGGGCCATACCTGCTGGGTCCTGGAAGCTATGTGGCTGACAGACATTGGTGGTTGACTGCTGAAATGTCACATTCCCCTAATGTCCCTTCTTTCTTGCTAATAAAACCTTAATTTCATTGAGGTAAGAGTCACCCTCAACTCCAGGAGATGAATCTTCATTAGTGTAACCAATGGAGACGCCATTCTTCTTACCTTGATTGGTTTTAGGGCTGACAGGTGACACAGTTCTGGCCAATGGAATGTGAGTGGTGTCTGCTACTAGAGGGGCAGGAGTGGGTGGAGAGGCTTTCAGAAATCTTTCCTGGACTTTATAAAGGACAAGAAAAAGGGATATTCTGTCCTCTGGCTTTGGGCACTGCTGTGTGTGAATGTGATATTCCGAGTGCCTTCCTGCAAACATCTTGGGCCCTGGGGGACCATCCCCCAGAAAAAAGCCAGAGTAGAGGATGCCAGGAAAGCTGGAAGGATGTACATCCTTGATGATATTGCTGCTAAGTCGCTTCAGTCGTGTCTGACTCTGTGTGACCCCGTGGACTGCAGCCTACCAGGCTCCTCTGTCCACGGGATTTTCCAGGCAAGAGTACAGGAGTGGGTTGCCATTGCCTTTTCCTTTGATGATGTTACCGGACCACTAAGTTAACCAGTTCTTTATGGAAGATCATAAATGCTCTTGTTGTTTGAGTCATTTTGAGCTGATTCTGTTACTCTATCACTTGCTGCCCAATGCATCATAAATAATTCTTCATAGTGAGGATTTGAATACATATTTGATTTGAGTAACAAGAAACTACTTTAAAATATTAAGCCCAGGATGGGACTGACATGCTTAGGTTACGGTCTAAAATGCCTGCAGAGTGGACTGGGGGAGAAGGAAAGAAGAACTGATGTGAATATCCTCCAGAAGAGATGAGAACAATGACACTTTAGACTTTGATGGTGGAAGTGATAATGGAGAGAAGTGAATGGGTTCACACCTATTTAGGAAGAAAAGTTTCCTATGTTGCCTCCTGCAGAAAGCCTCCGACTTTCTCAACTAGATTCTGGTTTTCAACTCTCCTTCCTCTAAACCCTCCAGTGATGGTGTGTGGCCTTCTCTTTGGGAACTGTTTTTTTCTTGTGTGGACTTCCTTGGTGGCTCAGACAGTAAAGAATCTGCCTGCAGTGCAGGAGACCCAGGTTCAATCCCTGGGTCAGGAAGATCCCCTGGAGAAAGGAGTGGTTACCCTCTCCAGTATTCTTGCCTGGAGAATTCCATGAACAGGGGATCCTTTCCATCTTATATCATTTGAACCATGCCCCCCGCCAACATGACCTGTGAACTCTCTGAGGATGGAGACACAACCTCTTCCATTTCTTGGTCCCATGTGTGCCCAGTACAGTGCCTGACACTCAAGGTCAATCAGCCGCTGCTCAGCTTGCCTGAAAGAAGACAGGCTCTGTGCAAGCTTCACCTTTACTCTGATCCCCCCACCCATGCATCCACACTCCTCAACAGGAATCTGTGCGCTGTGAAGTGCGGGACCAACTCAGTGTCGAGAGGAGCAGTGAGAGAGGTCCCCACACTCCCTGCACAGGTCCAAACGGGGAGACCAGCTATGCCTCTGCTGCCTTGGGAAAATCTTTCCTGTCAAACAGGTGGGGCCAGGGGAGGGGCTGATTGCTAAGGTTGAAGGGTGACCTCCTGGTTGAAGGGTGGCCTGCCTTCTTCACAGGCTCCCAATGTTTCAGTTTATTCTGGGAAATGAGTTCCATTGAAAGAGACTGGGAGCAGCAGACTGAGGAACCTGCTCCAACAGAGAACAAAACGAAGCTTTGCATCGTAAAACGTTTCTTTCTCTACAGATTCACATTTTGTGCTTTCAGTGAGAAATGGAAAACAGGGCTGTTGGCTTTTGAGGATTGTTTATTTCAAGGAAGCAGGTAGATGGTGGCGTTGGATGGTGATGGATCCATTCTCAAACAACAGCCATTGTTTGTGGCCGGGTTGAACGCGTGGCTGCACCCCGGGTTCCTGGCCTCCCCGGGGGCCCCTCTACACCTGGGGCACCGGAGTGGACAGACCCTTCGCAGGTTGCCCGGCTCTAAGACATACCAGAAGGACATAAATAATCAGCCACCGATCCTTCAGCTCGACTATAAAAAGCATGCATATGCTCTGTGCAGGTTTTCTTAAGGTAAGGGACAGAGCCTGGGCAACGCTGAGCTTCTGGAGCTGCCCATATGGGGAGGCGGTCTTTCACCGATGATTCTGCAGACAGAAATTGCCCATCTGCACTGTTTGCAGGTGTTTTGAATGATTATATTATTAGCTCTGTCTGTTCAACTTTGCTTTTTTATGGTGGCTTTAGTATTGCAGTAAAAAAAAAAAAAAAAGGAGAAGAAGAAAGAAAAAAAAAAAGAAATATAAAGGCTGCCATCTGGTTCTCGGTTTGTGATAGCACTCTGTCAGGAAGGGGGACGAAGCATCCCCTGCTATCTGGGGGGTGGGGCACACATGGGGTAGACCCTCATTCTGCCCTTTTCTGAGACAGGAGAATTTGGGGGAAGCGAGGTCTTTCACTACACTGAAGGAAGCGGATTTATTTTCTCATTTCTCTTCTTCTCACCACCTTGATGCTTTGCCATTGCCTTGTAGCTCACCTGGGTACTGGAACTGGTGATCAGCATGTCCCCCAAAGCCTCAGCCTGGCCAGGAGAACTGCCTGCATATGTCAGTGAAGGCTGTGCTGAGCTATCCATCCCTGCAGTGATTCTGGATCTTGATATAATCTGTTACCTGGGATGCTTCGCAGGGCTCTTCAACTGCAGGTAGTAAGACAAAGATGTATTGGATTATCTGGGTATGGGTAATTCATCAGGGAAATGCTCTCTGTGTCAGATGGTGCTGAGTGGGTTATTTAGGGTTGTGCAGTCCACCCAGGGCAGGCAGGTTGCCAGGAGCCCTGAGACCAGCCAGGTCATGGTACCTCCACACCACAAGAGATTCCAGGCAGATCTCCAGCCACACTTGAGCCAGAGGGTGTCACCCACCTTTCCATTGCTTTGGACGAAAAGAGAGTTCTGTAGGTTTCCGCCCCCCACCCCTTCCCCCTCAAGACAGACAGAAACAATGCTCTGATGTAATTTGAAGAAGCAAAAAGGAGTCTGACACCCAACCTGCTCTTCCTTCCAGGCGCCCCAGGCCAAACGTGCCTGCATGCTAAATCGCTTCAATCTTATCCGACTCTTTGCAACCCTGTGGACTGAAGCCCAGGAGATCCTCTGCCCATGGGATTCTCCAGGCAAGAATACTGGAGTGGGTTGCCATTTTCTTTTCCAGGGGATCTTCCCAACCCAGGGATTGAACCTGTGTCCCCTGTGGCTCCTGAATCGGCAGACAGATTCTTTACCACTGAGCCACCTGGGAAGCCCCCCAGACGAGACAAACCATTGAATTAAATGTGTCATTGATCCCTGTGGTTCCTCTTCTGCAACACACAATTGTGCTGGTAGAAGGTGACGGGGGAAGGCACAGGTCAGCTGAATGGCAGGGGCAGCATTAGGCCATGATATGTCTTAGAGATCCAGAAGGAGGAGGTGGGAGGAAGGGTCTAGAGGAGAAAGAGGAGATTCCTTGAAACCATACTTCCTTGATGTTTTGTTCTCAGTGAACAGAACCTCACCCAAATGCACCAGAAACAGAGGCTTACTGGGCATCCAGTTGGGATGGGAACTGAATTCTGTTGTTTTCACTTTTCTCTCTCCACTGCACTTCACTTCCAAAAGCAAACCAAGCACTTTGTATTTCCCTTTTGGGGTATATATGCAGGTTTAAAGCTGTGGGCAATCCCTCTTCCTTTGTTTTACGCAAGCTCGAGTCATGAGGATGGTGCCCGGAGCGGGGGTTCCTTAGGGTAGGTGAAGACCTTGGAAAGCAGCTAGGGAGAGAGTGTCCCTCAGCCTGGAAAAAGAACAGAACTCGGTGGTCCTCAAGTCACCAGCGTGGCCCCCTTGCTTGTTGGCAGTGCCTGAAGCTGATAAGACCTTGAAGAAGACGACTTCATGGGGCACCTGGTGGGGATACAGCCAAGTCCTTATGGTCCCCAGGCTTGGCAACAGAGCCCAGGAGCAGACGAAGCAACAGTGATCAAGGTACCATGCAAAGATGGACCACGGGCAGACTAGGGGTAACTGTTACCGAGGAGAGAAAGAAGGCCCCTTCCGGGATGCTTTGCTTTGCATAACATTTCAGAGGTTCGGCTGACCATGAAGAGGTGGGATAAGTGGCAAAGAGTTGTATAAAAAAATCCCTAAAATGGGGACTTCCCTGGTGGTCCAGCAGTCAAGACTCCACTCTTCCAATGCAAGGGCCAAGGGTTCGATCCCTGGTCAGGGAATGAAGATCCCTGCATGCTGCATGGTGTGGCCAAATTTAAAAAAAAATTTTTTTTTAAAGCCTGAAATGGTGCATTTCTATTGAATGAAATGATCAAGAATTAAGGGCCTAATATCTTTGATTAGAGTAATATTGAGAAATGAGCTACTTCTGGTGTCTGAGCCTGGAGCTGCAAATTCACATCTGACATTTGAGAGGTGTCAGAATAAAGTCCAGAAAAAGACAAAATCACGAGCCACAAGAGCTGGGAGCAAGGGGGCCCATGGCCTTTGGCAGGAGGAGTCTGTGGAGGTAGGCTCCAAGGCCCAAGTCAGATGCACAGCCCTAGGTCTCATCACAGAGAACAAGGCACGAAAGAGCAAGACACTGGCTGACGATTTCATACTGTTGAGAACACCCTTAAGGGGGCAGACTGCCTGCTTTGAATTTTGAGTTTTCTATTTATTAGTTGTATAACCATGAGTAAGTCTTTCCTTCCTCCCACTCTCTCTCCCTTCTTTCCTTCCCCACTTCTTTTTTCTTTCTTTGATAATAATGCTAGGATTGTTGAGAGGATTACTTATAAGACAACCTCAATAAAGATTAGCTAGAACTAGCATGATTGTTCGGAGAAGGGAATGGCACCCCACTCCAGTACTCTTGCCTGGAAAATCCCATGGACGGAGGAGCCTGGTGGGCTGCAGTCCATGACGTCGTGAAGAGTTGGACACAACTGAGCCACTTCACTTTGACTTTTCACTTTCACGCATTAGAGAAGGAAATGGCAACCCACTCCAGTGTTCTTGCCTAGAGAATCCCAGGGACGGGGGAGCCTGGTGGGCTGCCGTCTATGGGGTCGCAAAAGTCGGACACGACTGAAGCGATTTAGCAGCAGCAGCAGCAGCATGATTGTTATTTTCTGCATATCTGCTTCCTGTTTTTTTCCTCCTTATTTTTTATTTTCTCCTCTGTTTTATTTTCTCCTTATATTATTCTCTATATGGAGAACAATACCATGTAGAGATAAGAGAACAAACTTTGGAGCCATGAGTCCAGGAATCAAAACAAAATGTGTTAATCATTTTAAATTATTAGCATCATCATGATGATCATTGAATGGTTTTCCCCCCGTCCCAACCTATGTTCTCATTGTTTCCTTCATCACACTCTACCTTTGGCCTGCTGGGACCCCAGCTCGCCGTCTGGGGTCCACCACTGCAGGAATCTTAGTTCTTTCTTTTGGGCCCCGCATCCTGCCTCCTTGCAGGGCTCAATTCCCCAGTGAGAAAAGGAACCCACGTCACTGTCTTCCAGGTCAGCTCACCCAGGGCCTGAACAGAGAACACTGCACCCCCCAGGTATGGCTCTTGCCAAGGCAGGTAAATCATGACATTGATCAAGAGGACAGAGGTCCTCTCTAGGGTGTAAAGTTTACATTTAACGCAGCCACTCATCCTCAGGTTCTTCCTCATGATATCATACCCAGGGAGTCTCCCACGCTTTCCCCAGACCTCCCTGCAGGAGGGCCAAGACGCATGACTGTTTACTCACTGGCACAAGCTTTACTCCTCAGCGTGGGGTCGAAGCAGCGGGAGGTGGTGCGTGCACGTGCGGGCCAGCCTAAGGTAAACCCTGTGTGCTGTGGTTACCCACAAGTATTCCCTTGACTCCCCTCTTAGCCCAGATGGCAGAGAACTCACGTGGTGCCTCTTCCCCTTCCCTACATGACCTCCTTCAGTCTCTCCAGAGCCTTTGGGAACCCATACATATGCCCCTGAAGACACTGATTTCAATTATAATTAGCAGCAAAAATTGCCTTAAAAGTTCTTCCACCTCAGAATTCTCCCTCTGAACCATTTTATAGCAGAGTGTTAGTCACTCAGTTGTGTCTGACTCTTGCAACCTCATGGACTGTAGCCTGCCAGGCTTCTCTATCCATCAGATTTCCCTGGAAAGAACGGTAAACCCACTGGAGTGGGTTGCCATTTCCTTCTCCAGGAGATCTTCCCAACCCAGGGATCGAATCTGGGTCTCCTGCATCACAGGCATATTCTTTACCATCTGAACCACTATAGAAGTCCATACACTCAGCAATTTTCATGTTTTTGACTTTATATCCCCAAGGCAGAAAATCAGATGGGCCCAACTCATCTATTCCAAGGTCCCCTCCTGGTTTCTCAACCTCAACTAGGAAAGGGATGGAGGCTCACAGAGCAAAAGAAGTTGCCTCCCTAGGGTGTGGGTTCTGCAGGGGAACTGGGTAAGAAGACTTTTTATCTTGAGGACACCAGGAGCTCTGCAGCAAACCCTTGTCTTAAAAGTTATCTTTTTCACACGAGGAAAGAATTACTCCTTTATAAAGGCTAGGAAAACAGTGCTGCTATGCTGTGCAAACTCAGCCAGTTGGAGGCAAAGCTGGTCCAGATTCTACCCCCTCGAGCAAGTTCATGCCTCGCAAGAGTCCCACACACCCTGAGGTCTTAGAGAGCTTTAGAGCCATTTGTCGAAGTCTAAATGGATGAAAGTGAAAGAGGAGAGTGAAAAAGTTGGCTTAAAGCTCAACATTCAGATCATGGCATCTGGTCCCATCACTTCATGGCAAATAGATGGGGGAACAGTGGAAACAGTATCAGACTTTATTTTGGGGGGCTCCAAAATCACTGCAGATGGTGATTGCAGCCATGAAATTAAAAGACACTTACTCCTTGGAAGGAAAGTTATGACCAACTTAGATAGCATATTCAAAAGCAGAGACGTTAGTTTGCCAACAAAGGTCCGTCTAGTCAAGGCTATGGTTTTTCCAGTGGTTATGTATGGATGTGAGAGTTGGACTGTGAAGAAAGCTGAGCCCCGAAGAATTGATGCTTTTAAACTGTGGTGTTGGAGAAGACTCTTGAGAGTCCCTTGGACTGCAAGGAGATCCAACCTGTCCGTTCTAAAGGAGATCAGTCCTGGGTGTTCTTTGAAAGGAATGATGCTAAAGCTGTAATTCCAGTACTTTGGCCACCTCATGCCAAGAGTTGACTCATTGGAAAAGACTCTGATGCTGGGAGGGATTGGGGGCAGGAGGAAAAGGGGATGACAGAGGATGAGATGGCTAGATGGCATCACTGACTCGATGGACTTGAGTCTGAGTGAACTCCAGGAGTTGGTGATGGACAGGGAGGCCTGGCCTGCAGCGATTCATGGGGTCACAAAGAGTCGGACATGACTGAGCGACTGAACTGAACTGAACTGAACTGAAATGGTGGCCACAGGCTCAGATACCCCAGGGAAGCTTCCTCTGACCCCCACTACAAGATAGGTTTTATTTTTAATTATAGGCGCTCTTATTCCACAATTCTTTCTTTAAGAGCTTCTATGTCTTTATGATTATATATTCCTCATTTGATTTTTCTTTCATTCAGCACATGCTTATTTTTTTTTAATGGAGTATATTTTCTTTACAATGTCGTGTTAGCTTCTGCTGTACAGTGAAGTGAATCAGCTATGTATAAATATTCATCTCCTCCCCTTTGGGCCTCTCTCCAGGCCCACCCTGCGATCCCACCCTTCCCGGTCGTCACAGAGCACCGAGCTGAGCTCCGGGTGCCATGCAGCAGTCTTCCACTAGCCGTCTGTTTTACGCATAGTTGTGTCTGTGTGTCAGTCTTCATCCCTCAGTTCATCCCACCCCCGCCCCTCCGGGTCAGCGTGTCTGTTTTCTATGTCTGTGCCTCTATTCCTGCCCTGCAAATGAGCACGCAGGTCTCTGCTCTCACAGAGCTTGTGGTGGAGATGGGGCCGCATCACAGCAGGAGGAGGACGGGAGGGCTGAGAAGGAGAGGGCTCCTGTACACAGGGCTCAGTGCAGACCTTTCTGACAAGGGACACTGCTGCAGAGGCCAGAAAGCACCGAGAGTGTGCCCTATGACAGCATTTGGGGAGGAATGTTCTAGGAGGAAGATTAGTGTTGGTTGCTCAGTTACATGAGTGACTATTTGTGATCCCATGGACTGTTGCTCTCTGGCTGAGAGTACCCAGGAGTGGGTAGCCATTGCCTTCTCCAGGGGATCTTCCTGACCCAGGGATCGAACCCAGGTCTCTTAAGAAAGTACAAAGACATTGAGACAGGGTTCTTTTGACTTGTTTCAGAAAGAGCCAAAGGGCAGTAGTATGGAAGCTGGGTGAGTGAGAGGTGTCCCAAGTCAGGGAATGGAGCCATGTAAGATTTTCCCCTGCATGAGAGGAGAGCTATGGTGGGCTCTGGCAGAGGAGTGCCCGTGGACTCACTCCAGGCTTCAAGGGACCATGTTGCTTCAGTGCTGAGAACACTAGTTAGGAGACCTTTGCCATCCTCCATGTACGAAACAGTGACTCTGTATGATAAGGAGTTAGCAGAAGGGGATGATTCTCTTACTGTGTTTAGCCAAAGACTTGGGGGAAGGGGCATTGTTTGTTACAGAAGCTAGCACGAATTATCCTGACTAATAAAAGCCCTATCCATCATAGACAAGGTCCCTGCTTTCAGGGGACTTGCTGCCTAGGTCAGAAGACAAACACTAACCAAAGTTCATTTCTTGCTCAAAATCCAGTTGGAGTTAGATAGCTCTTGTGGGAAGTTTCTTCCAGGTCGTTACTCAGGAATTCAGGCTCCTTCTATATTATGTTTTTACCATTTTGAAAATTTTCACATCCAGCCGTGAAGATGGAGGGAAGACAGAGAGATCCAAGAAAGAACGCTGCCAGAGGGCCTCAGAGATTCAGAGGACACTTCTGGGGGAATGAGGCAGTGGTGAGGGGCTGGACATTCAGCCTCTGTTCCTGCTTTTATCCAAACAGTCTCACTTTTAACTGTTCTGCATATCAAGGTTTAACATATGATTTTCTTTTTTAGATGAGTTCTATCGCTGAAATTTGAAAAACTCCAGATTTCATGATAATCCCAAGATTCTAGAATTTCCACATATGTGTTGGGGAGGGGACATGGGGGAGAGTTGTCCTCAAGATCATTTGTTGTTTTTAATTCAGGTTCTAAAAATGAAGGGGAAGCTGCTCTCTTTCACTCAAATAGTAATCAAAAGTTTTGTCTTTGTTTCAAAATGAAAATTTGAAAAGGTCTAGAAAATACCAAAGGGACAAGCTAATGATCGAGCAGCCAAGGAAGTGTAACGAAATGCTGCACTGCGGGTCCGATGCCCAGGACCCACAGCGGGCACCATGCCCTGTCAGTCCTCGAGCCCTGGAACTGCTCCCTGAGCATCTCACTCTGCCAGGCCTGCATTCTTCTCCCCCTCCCCTCCCCTCACCAACCATCTGAGCTGTGGGTGGATTGGGGACCACAGGGGGTGGCTGTCACTGGTATCTTGCCTGCCAGAGTGATAGAATGACTAGCGTTTTTCAGCTCATTCCTCCCAAACCCTTACTTGCAATTGCTCTGATGTCTACCTTGGAGAAGAGAGAGGGACTATTCCTCGGAATCACTGCTCCCTGATCTGTGGAGCACTGGCTTGGGGGAATGCACTGGACCTAAAAAGGATCTTGTGGCCCCAGTCCCAGTGTGGCACCGTTATCTGTACGACAGTGGGGGATTCTATTAACTCTCCTCCAAATTCTAGTAGTTGAGAAGTGACCATTTTTCAACTTCTAAAGATGAGGAAACCAAGGCAATGAAAGGGAAAATATGTCTATAAATTCTCTGTGGGAATGATTCTATAACATATAATTCCCAGATGATTTAATTAAAATCTAATATTGACTCCAAATTTTAATTCACGCCTTGCAAGTCATCATCACTATGTTGAACCTGATCAGAAGTCTTGGCTTGGACTTTCTCCTTTTTTTAAAATTGAAGTATAGTTGATTTGTGATGTTGTATCAGCTTCAAGCATACGGGGGTGGGGGGGTGTCTCTCATCCTGGTACTGAGTCTCTTAGGGGGAACACCCACCACACAGACTGTAGCCACATCAGAAGTGCAACTGATAAAGGTGCTGTCACCACCACTTTGGACACTTGGAATTAGCAAACGTGCAGAGCTCAGAGTTTCTTAAATTGTCCTCAGGACCACACTCGGGCAGTGGGAATTTTCCTGTTGATCAGAGTAAAGATAACAGCCAAGTCCAAGTCCTCTCTCCCAGGGTCCTGAGGTTGAAAGCAGACCAAGGCATGACTTGTCATACAACTTTATACAATGCAATTGTCAAAAACTGTATCATAATTTGTAAAATCCCATCACAGTAACTATGGGTTGGGATACAAAACAGAATTAAAAACTGGGTTGACTGTCCCCAGGCCCCACACTATGGTTGATGCATTCATCCACTTATGTAATCAGCTGACACCAGTCAAATATCTATGACTCGGAAGTCACTGCCGAGAGAAAAGAGAGGGTGGCTGCCCAAGGGACCCCAGCACAATGCCCACTGTGGACCACAGCTCAAGGTGAAAAGAATAAGGGACCAGTGGCAAGTGCAAGGACATTTGTGCTCCCAGTGAGCAGGATTATTTGAATCTATCTGTTTCACCTAACAGGATAAAGTCAGCTATGAGAGTCTGAAAAATTAGGGGTTATCTAGTCTCATAGCACAGAGATCTGACATAAAACCCTCACTTCTCTTCGGATTATCAGTTTGTTTTTAAAATATCAGAAGGCTGTAAACAAGGAGGGGTGTTTTTTTCTATTGTTCTATAACCATGTCTTGCTCTTGGAAGCCCTTCGCCTTATGCATGTAAATTCTTAAAGTGATTATGTTGTTGTTCAGTCACTCAGTCATGTATGACTCTTTGCGACCCCATGGACTACAGCAGGCCAGGCTTCCCTGTCCTTCACTATCTCCAGGAGCTTGCTCAAACTTACGTTCACTAAGTCAGTGATGCCATCCAGCCATCTCATCCTCTGTTGCCTCTTCTCCCCTTCCCTCAATCTTCCCCAGCATCAGGGTCTTTTCCAGTGAGTTGGCTCTTCACATCTGGTGGCCAAAGTATTGGAGCTTCAGCTTCAGCATCAGTCCTTCCAGTGAATATTCAGGGTTGATGCCTATGAGTTGAACATGTAGAATGCAATCAACTCTAAGATGGAAGCTCCATTCTCATGAGTGTCACTAGGGTAGAAAGGCAGGCATATACCTATAGGACCGTTCTCTCCCTGGAAACCAGGCCAGAGCTGAGGCCTCTTGGGGTTGCCTGTGCTGTGACCTTCACCAACTTTCTGAGCCCTGGGAAGGCACAACAGGATACTGACAGTACTGATCAACAACCAAAGTGGCAGTTTTGGCTGAAGCTGGAATGTGGATTGGGTTGGGTTGGGCTTTGCCATCCCAGATTAAAAAAACAAAAAGCAGAAAAGAAATAGTTAATAGATTAAAGCAGTCCATGGTTTATGTTAACATTGTTGAACTGAAGCCATGAGACAGACATTGTCTAGCAAGCAGACTCTTTGGGTCTGCTCATTACTGAGCCTAATGTGTAACCAATTACACAACCAAATGTCCCAAAATAAGCTCAGATGGGGGATTCTGCCCTCCTCGGTCTGGCTCTCCCTTTCTTTTCTTCTCTCTGTCACTCTCACTGTTTCTTTTTTGAAATATAGGTCCAGTGGAAAAGTGTGTCATTTGGGATAAGGGAAAGAGAAGGGTTCTGGCTTTCTTTGGACCTCAAAATGGTATCAAAGGCAAAGCCTAGAACATTACAAAGGACCATTTGGAAGCCTCCCACTTTCCTTCTCCCTTTAATGCTGTTCCCTCCACCTCCTCTCAGATTGCCAGCTCCTGTCTCACCTCTGCAGGGGAAGAGGTGAAAGCACCCAAGCAGGGGGGAGAGGGCTGTCCCCGGCTCTTCCGTTTACTTAATGCAATTGAAACCTTGGTCAAATGTCTGAACATATCTGAGACTCAGTTAACCTATCCATAAGTAGGCATAGTGAACTCTGCCTCAATAGATTGTTATAAAAACTAAAAGGCATGAGGACTCTAAGGCACCACCGGGGTGTCATATGTCTTCCCTCCCAACCTCATGCCGGACAGTTGGGTATCTGATAAGGCTTGCTGTGGGACCAGAGGACAAATAGGCTCAAGCCATCATTAGCTGGCAGATTTTTTGTGGATGAAATGATCAGCTTCTGGTTGTATTGAGTGAGAATGAAGGTGTCTGGGTTGTATTCTCCAGCTGGGATCTGAAGAGTGGTCCTAAGTGTCTCCCATCAGATGAGACCTGAAGATGCTCGCTGTTAGGAGGTTGGGCCACATAAGCAGGGCACAGATACTAGCAGGACTGGAATTTCAGTTTATGCTATTCATGTTATCCAGGGGCCCATCTGAAGTAAGGGTGTTGTTTGGGATGGGCTTTGGGCTGATTGGACAAGGAAAGAGACTGGGTTGACAAGAGGGTGTGAGACGGAGCCAAAGGCCCCTCTCTCAATGTGGGCATAGCCAGGATCATCTCAGGGGAAGATGAAAACCCTGTGAGCTACTTGCTTTAATAAATGAGAACTGTCCACATGTTCTAGCTTGCTGGTTTGGAGACACCAGAATCTGCTAGAAGAAAGGTGAGGTGGTTCTGTAAGGCTGTCCACCTTGTTAACTTGGCTCCCGTGGGTAGGCCAGTCCTGCGGTGGGCTTCCAAGTGCCACCAATGATGACTGATCACAGGACCCCCTAAGTGAGGCCTTCTCCTTTCCTTTACTCTGCCACTTGGTCCCATGTGCTGTGGGCAAGCCCTTCCCTCTCTTGGGTCTGTTTTCTCAAGTGTAGCGTGAGGATCCCCACTACACCCAGGATGAGTATCTTTGCTGGGGGTTGGTGACCCAGCCTTCAAGGGGTAAGCCCTCTCTTGAGTCAAATGCTCACAAGAAAACTATCAAGGACCAGGTGGGGTCCCAGAGAGTCAGGGGTATGAACAGTCCCGGCCACTCTGCCTGGTGTCCTCTCCGGGCTAAGGCCATCTGTGCATTCCTGGGTCAACTATCAACCTGTAGGCATCCATGCTTCTCTTTCAAGGAGGGACGCGACCCTCAGCTTAGCCCTGGGCCTGGGCAGCATTCTACAGTTCAGTTGGCCACATGATCAGATAACTGAGCTGAAGGTTTGCCCCAAAGTTGTCAGTACCAGCCTGCCCCTTGGGCCTCCTGTAAGCCCATCCATCCCATGGTTCTCTAAAGTTTAACCGGCAGAGACCAATGGTCCAATAAGATCCAGTTTGGCCTGAGCTGTGCTTCAGATATACAAGATAGAAACACTCCAGGATGTTTTTAAGGTTCTCCAAGTTACACTTTTCCCTTGTTGTGTACTAGTTTTGAAAGAAGAATGGAGTCCACACATGCAGGGATTTCTGCAGATTTACTCAGTATCTTAGAGGAAAAAGTAGGGATTCTTTGATAAAACTTTAGAGGGAGTCTCTACTTCTCAGGACTTCAGGAAATGGGCATAAACTGCCCTGTGTAAAGGGCTTCCCAGGTGGTTCTAGTGATAAAGAAGCCACCTGCCAATGCAGGAGACTCAGGAGACCCAGTTTTGATCCCTGGGTCAGAAAGATCTCTTGGAGGAGGGTATGGCAACCCACTCTAATATTCTTGCCCACTCCAATATTCTTGTCCATGGAAGAATCCCATGGACAGAGGAGCCTTGCAGGTTGCAATCATAGGGTTGCAAAGAGTCAGGCACAACTGAAGTGTCTCAGTACATACACACCCTGTGTAAAACCATAGGAGAGTCTGATCTGGAGCTTAATATTTTATGTTCCATAGGATCTTGGAAGAGACACCCAGGCAGCTTCAAGAACAATGTCTCAAACACAATAAGATCTTGTTACAGCTGATATTTATTTAGTTCTTGCTCTGGGTGGGGCCCTATTTTAAGCACTACTTGCTTATTAACTCATTTAATCCTCATAACAGTTCTCAGAACTAGTTAAGTTATTGGATGCACAAGGCGACTCTTTGCTGCCAAATAAAGATGAGCTTTCCATTTTTTGCAAAACATGCCACCGAGAAGATGCTCCATTTAAACCAATTCAACAACCCATGCACCACTACATGAGTTCTGGAAGCAAGAAATCTTTCCCTGAAGGAATTTGACTTCCTATAGGGAAGTAAAGTATCTGTCTTTCATACAAAGAACTGAGAGGACACAGAGGAAATACCAAGTATATGAACAAGTGAGTCACTCGTCTGTGCTTCTATGCCCTGAGCAGACATCACTAGTCAATCAGAAGCCTTCTTTCTTGATGAACCCAGATTCAGCCTCAGGATCCTTCTCAACATCATGTTCCTGGAAGCCACTTTTGACATCTTTGGGATGTGCTTTTACAGAACAAATGTTTGCCTGTATCCTTTCTCAGTATGTCTGCTGGCAGCTCTGTGAAAGATGCACATAGGATTCATTATCTCCAAAATAGAAGGCAGAGGACTGATCCCAGAGAGGGCAAGTGACTTATAAAGTTACACAGCCTCTTGGGGGCAGTGTCTAGTTGATCTCACTTGGGACACATGCCTGCTGCTTGGCCAGTCGAATTGAGACCCTTTAGTGTACAGCCCATCAGACTACAGGTATGGGGGTAGAACTCATTTCTAAAGAGACACTCATGCACTTTTACCAAAAAAAAAATTGTTAAATATTGAAGAGTCAAAAAAGTTTCCCTGTACCCTGAGTCTGACTTTGATACAACATAGTTCCACAATATCTTTTTAGCTTGAACTTGAACTCATCTCAAGTTCTCAATTGAGTTTCAGCATTGGATCTGTTCCCGGTCTTGGCATTTCTACACCTACCATAGGAAAGCCTATTCACTTCAGTTTATTTAACTCTTATTAAGAATCATGTGAGGCACTTTCTGGGTGAGAAAACTGAGACTTAGAGACCTAAGAAGCGCATTCAAGGTCACTCACCTAATAGGTTCTAAAACTGGGTCAAGAGTCTTCTCAAGGTCTTTCCATAAAGTCTAAAATCCATTTATGTATTAAATAATTAATTCACTCATCATTTGTTGAGCGCTGAATACCCTTTAGACGTGCCTTCCTTTGTGACTTTGCTCATAAAGGCCATCCCTTTGGGAGTACCTCTATCTCATCTCCATGGAGACCTAACCCATCTTTCCAGACCCACTCTCTGGTTACCATCTTCAGACAGAAAATGATTTTCCATTGTTACAGCCTCTGTTTGCACTCTTCTGGCACTATTCCATCCAGTTGGTGTGAGAATCTTAGTTCACTGTCTCCTCACCCTAGGTTCCTGCAGGCTGGTGCTATGTTTCTCTCATTAAACACAGAGCCCCCAAAGCTGGAAAACTCAGTAATGGGGGCTGATATAAGCTACTGAGGTGGGACTATTTGAAGTTGCCAATAACCAGCCACTTTTTAACCTGCAAAAATTGCCATCCCATGTAGTTCAACCAAAATAAATTGCATCTGACTTTATTGGGGTTTATGATTTATCAATAAGCAATTCTGGACTTTATACACTGGGATTTGTGATCTCCTGTGCTCAAGATATTTCCTCACTGTAGCATCCTGTTATCAGAGAAGCTTAGATTTTACTTTTAGTTTTTCATGTTAAGAATCTTCAAAAGTTAAAGCCATATACAAAAGTAAAGAGAAGAACATACTGAAGACCCAGACACTCCTCAACCAGCTTCAAGACTATCAAATTCATATTCAGTCTTATTTCATTCCCAACCCACCCACCCACTGCCTCCTTTCCCCATGCCAATTATTCTTACACAACTCCCAGATACCAAGATATCAAATTATTGGAAAACAGTTCAGCATGTGTTTCTAAAAAATAAGCAATCTTTTAAATATATATAGCCAAAATATTTTTAAATAAGTTAATGACAATTTCTTAATATGGTCAGATTTAGGGTGTGCACACACACACACACAAACATACACACAGAGAAGAGACACTTGACATATATATACATCACTTGACATATACATCCAATAAAGTACAGTCAGACCAAAGATAGTTTGAAGCAGGGTCTAAATTAGTTTCACACATTGTGTTTGGTGGACATTCCACTAAGTTTCTTTCAGTCCTTAATTTTCCCTCCCAGATATTGCCTTAACCAAATAGTTCTCTAACAGTCCCCATTGACTCAGTGGAAATTGGGGCCCTTGAGGTTAACCAGGTTGTGTCCAATGTCCCAAATCAAGCCAATGACACAGGCCAGGGATGCAGCCCAGATGTTGGGCGGTGTGAGCCTCCCCATCCCTCACCCGGAGGCCCCACCCAGGCCCACTCTGGAGGCCCATCCTGGGGTCAGAACCACTGCCCTCTACAGATCACCACTTCCTGTTTATCTTTCCAGGACGCAGTGAGCACTGCTGTGAAAAAGGTTCAATGGATTTCCTGACACACAAAGCCCCTAAAAGGCAATATTTTGATGATTTAAGTATAAATGATCAGAAACATGTGGATTTCATTTCCCTCAGAATACACTTGGGTATGAAAATTAAGGGGAAACGTGCTTGGCAAAATACAGCCCGGGCTTCCTCAACCCCCTGACAGGGTTTAAGATGTTTAGCAAATCTGAAGTGAGGTTCCCCTTTTTCTCTGCACTCTCCCACCAGGCTCATGCTCATTTGGACTGGACCTGCTACCGCACGGGGCTGTGACCTTGTTAAGAAAGGCAGAGGAAGAGGAGAAGCAGGAAAAAGAGGAGGTGGAGAGATTGTCCTAACTGGACTCTGCCTTGCCCAGAAGAAAGCTAACCTGTCTTCAGAATCAGCCAAAGAGAAGTCCTGCCAGGTCCCCCTCCCCTTATGCCCTTACGGGCCAGCCGCACTCTGGCCACCTCTTCCTTTCTCCTGAGGAATAACCATGTGGAATCACACAAGAGGCAAAGCAAACACTTGCAGGATTTTCCCCTTCTTTCCTAGGGTTAAAATGGCATTGATTCCATGACACAGGTAGATGGTCTCCAAAGCTCCAGATAATCCAGGCCACTAGGCAACCATAGTTTCTGATGTTGGAAGAGGAAAGTCAGAAAGAGGTTCTGAAGAAAGGAGACTGTAGTGGAGAAAGAAAGAAGGAAGGGAAGGCAGGAAGAGAAATGGAAGGAGAGGAAAGGGAAGGACGGAATGTGCGCAGTGTTGAGCCGGAAAGGTGGCCTTAGGACCACTAGTCAGGGCTGCTGACCCTGGAACAGGATTTGGGGACTTTCCTAGTGGTCCAGCTAAGACTCCATGCTCCCAGTGCGAGGGACCTGGGTTTGATTCCTGATCGGAGAACTAGATCCCACATGCTGCAGCTTAGGATCCTGCATGCTACAACTTAGGATCCTGCATGCTGCAGCTAAGACTTGGTGCAATCAAATGAATAAATAAATACTTTTGAAAATAAAATAGTGTCTTGGTCAGCAAGTTAGTTCCAGACCTCCCTCTTTCGAGGCACACTGGAACAATTCAAGGAGCAATTTGGGGGGAAATTTTCATAAACCAGGACAGACTTCCTTTCTCTTTGTTTTTTGTTTTAATCGTCACAGTCAGTAAAAACGTCTCCAGAGGCCTTGCTGCTTATTCTGAGGAACGGATGCTAGACTCCTCTGTGTCCTGGAGCACCCACCACGGAGAGAGCCATGGAGGATCCCAGAGCAACCACCCAGTGTGGCCAGTAATCACGAGTGGGACCTCCCAGGTGTCCCCAGCCAGATGAACATAGAGGTGGGCACATTCCATGTGTTAGGCATTGTCGTGGGGGTCCCAGGGAATGGGATAGAGGATAAGAAAGGCTGGGCTTCCACTCCTGGGGGCTTGCTGTGTGCTGAGTCACTTTAATCATGTTTAATTCTTGGCGACCCTATGGACTATAGCCCTCCAGGCTCCTCTGTCCATGGGATTCTCCAGGCAAGAATACTGGAGTGGGTTGCCACTTCCTCCTTCAGGGGATCTTCCAGATCTAAACATCAAACCCTGCATCTGTTGCATCTCCTTCATTGGCAGGCAGGTTCTTTACCCTTAGTGCCAGCTGGGAAGCTCTCCTTGGGGCTTGGGGCTTACATAGGACAAAATACTTTTTTGGTGGGACAGTGGGAATAGAACAGAAACATCGTATTCCCAGTCACATGCTGGCATTAGTCAAGGTAATGGTGACTTGGCTTCAGGTTCCCCTGAAGCAGATGCCCAGACAAGAGGAGCCTCTGGGGACAAGTGGTGTAGGTGAGAGATGACCCCAGGAAGCGGAGCGAGACAGAAAAGGCAAAAAGGCCTTGCCAGTGAAGGCTAGTGCGTGGGCAGCTGAGGCTCAGTGACCCTGGGGCTCCGTGAACACCTCTAGAGTTCCCCCAGGATGGTCCCACCAAGAGGTGAGCAGCTGGGACGTAGATCCTCCAGTTCATTGGTGAGGGGGAACTCCTGGGGTTGTAAACTTCCAGCTCTTTTGCCCTTCCTCCCTAAGGATTCCTAGGCCCCTAGAACATCTTCAGGTGGGAAGCTTTGGGTTGGATGGAACAGTCTATGGCTGGCCTCCAGGGTGGGTCCAAGGGAGTCTGGGCAGGGGTTCTATACTAGCTCCAGCTTCCAAGCAGACACCAGCATTTGCCCAGATGAACAGAGTGGAATCTGGGGGGATGGCAGGAGAGTAGCAGAGACCAAGAGTTGTGCTTCTGCCAGCAAGAGATGGGGTAGCAGCCCCACCTCTGGGCAGCCCCACACACTGGTGGGCTCGGTCCCCATTCAAGTCACCACAGTCCCCTGGACTCCAGCTCTTCTGCCCAGAACCAGGCACAAGAAACAGGAAAGTGCTTTTTCCCTGGGCTCCGGGTGGCCTGGATCAAGTTCACAGTCATTAGAAGGAAATGTGGAGCACAATTGTGCATGAACCTTCAGTGGCCGCATTCATGAGAGGAATCACTGGCAGATGTTTTGTGTTTGTAGAATTTTCATGAACGAGGGACATTACCGTCCATTATTCATTTCCTTTCAATTGCAGTGAATAGTTTCAGTGACAAATATCAAATTTCTGTATTTACAGAAAACCAGCCCATGTGTTGATAATGGTGCAATACAGTATTTATAAAGTGCTGACTTGTTTTTCATTAATATAGACATTTGGTAATTATTACTATAACTATTCATTAAAATGTGAAAGTAGCTAAATAATAAGTTGATAGGCCATTTATTCTGTGCTCCCAGGGGGTAAAAATAGCCAGCTCCTCTTCAATAATCCTGTTTTTTTTAGATTTTGGACAATTCAACTTCTATCGGAATGAGCAATCTGGAGAAAGCCCACGCTTGGCACATGGCAAATGATCAATAAAAATACTTTGACAGATGTTTATTGGTTGGCAAGGCTACTAAGAATCGGCTTTATCCTTAAGTCCTCTAAGCAGAGTTAATGTCAGTCCATGAAGTTTCCACCACAGGTACAGACACTGCATCCATGCTAGGTGACAAGATGAAGCCTGGATGCACAGCAATCGCTTGATCACACCTTCAACTTGGCAAAGATCTTGAGTAGGATTATTTTAAAAAGCACTTTAAAGGACCAAAGGTAAATAACTTCAGTGCCTCGTAAGAAAATCCTCCAAGCTGATTGAATAAGAGCTTCCATGTCCGGGCCTTGTAGCCTAGGAAACATGTACCTATAACCACAATCCCTTCATTCACTCATTTGTTGGCTCATTCATTCATTCATGAATTCTGATGGAGTCTACTGCAGGACAGTAGCACACGGAGTGGTAAGGAGCCAAAGAAGAACAACATACAGCCCTGTCCTCCAGGGACCCGGGGGCTTAGGGATGAGGGACCTACATATTGGGAAGCATCAAGGATGACAACGGAGTCTGAACCTCCCCTCAGATGGGCAAAGGCAGCCAGGCTGCTGTGCTTAGTTGCTCAGTCATGTCTGACTCTTTGCAACCCCATGGACTGTAGCCCACCAGGCTCTTCTGTCCATGGGGATTCTCCAGACCAGAATCCTGGGGTGGGTTTGCCATGCTCTCCTCCAGGAGATCTTCCAAATCTAGGGATTGAACCCAGGTCTCTTGCGTTACAGGCAAGATTCTTTACCATCTGAGCCACCAGGGAAGCCCAATGCCCATAAAGATCTGGAGGTTCTATGCCATAAGTTGGATCTCATTCCTTCTCCATTTTGACATTGATTTACTAAGTGCAGTGAGTGCAGGTACACACAGGTGGAGGCCAAAGAGATGGACGTTAAAGTGATTGTATCAGTTTCAGTCCAGTTGTGAACCCTTGTTTACAGATATTTACTCTGGAATCTAGTAGAAATGAATGCTTTGTCCTGTAAGTTTCTGAATTAAAACTCAAGACTCTCAACTTTCTTACATTTTCAAAGTTTATGTACATATATAAAAGTATATATATATATATATTTACTTAGTATATATATGCACAAAGTATATATATATACAAAGTATATATATATATATATATATATACTTCTATTTGTGCATATGTGTATATATGTGTATATATATATATATATATTTATAATGTATATGTGTAGATATGTTTGTAGAGTTTCCTGGGATGCCAGGCCCAAACCTACAACAGCCTTTTCAATTGACGCAAAGGCTTCACCTTGGACTTGGTCCTGAAAATTAGCTTTTTGAATTTTTTTTGTTGTTGTTGTTTAAATAGCAGCTGCTTCCCGTGACTTTTCAAGTTTTGCTTCCTGGTTGCTAACACTCCAAAGTAGTCTGAAAACCAATTTTACACTTAATAAAGTTTAACTATTCAATATTTTTCATTTTAAAACTAAATAACAGACATTTAAAAGAATATTTCTTTTTTAATGACACTCATGCCACTATTTTATAAAACCAAATGACATCCACCGTGCATTCCTATCTCTTTAACTGCTAAATACTCTATTAGTCAAGTTTGCTCATATTTACAAGATTTTGGAGCGGGGGGATGTTTTACTGCGATCAGAAGATCTAACATCTGTTTCTCCAGGGATTCTCCATGTGTTCTATAGTTTGCAACAATTGAAACCACTGTTTTCAAAATGCATTTGGATTAAAGGCAATGTACTAAGACTGGATCTCACTTCACAAGAGCCTTGCACATACATCTGGGGCTTTCACTTGTGTAATTTTTCCAAATAGCAAGACATTCACTCCAGATTTAGGTAGGTGATGTGCAATAATAGCAGAACCCAGTGGAGTGCTTGTGTAAAATAATGTAGGTGAAGGCACTTGGGTGTGGGGAGAATTTTCTGGGCATCTGTTTCTGCCTGAGGCACCATGTTGGAAAGGGTGTACCTTTGGTTTTGTTGCTTCAGAACCCAGAGCAGCAGGGGCCCCTCCAGTTCATCTCCTTACATTCAGGCAGGAAGGGGGTCTTGCCTGGCTATTTATCAGCAACACTGTCCAGTAGAACTTTCTGCCATGATAGAAATGGTTAATTATATATTTACACTGTTCCTTTGATAATAGGATGATGTTGCTTCAAACCCTATGTGGTTATTGAGTACTTGAAATATGGCCAATGAGACTGAAGAACTGAGTTTTTCTTGTATTCAAAGTTTTAAAATTCCAATTTAAATTCTAATATCCAAGTGGTGCTAGTGGTAAGAACCTGCCTGCCAATGCAGGAGATGTAAGAAAGGTAGGTTTGATCCCTGGGTCAGGAAGATCCCCTGGAGTAGGGCATGGCAACCCACTCCAGTATTCTTGGCTGGAGAATCCCATAGACAGGATCTACAGTCCTCTGGTGGGATACGGTCCATAGGGTCACAAAGAGTTGGACATGATTGAAGGGACTTAGCAGGCACGCATCCATTTATAGCTAGTGGCTACCACATCAGACCATGCATAAAGAACTCAGTCATGCTAAGATCAGTCATCTTTTGATGTGTCTGGACTGAGGCATCAGCTCATGGGCGCAAATAGCACCATTGGCCCAAACTATTTACTACTGTGCCCAGTGCCAATCAGGTGTCACTCATGTGCAGATCAGGAAAAGGAGCTCTTCCTAAAGACATTTTTCTCTTATTTGTTACAAAGTGACATCATAATATGCAAAGCTACCATGTCAAGGCTATGGCAGGCACCCCTAAGCTTCTGCTCAACCGTATGTAAGAGTCTCTTTTCCATGTGGTTTCAGATACTTGGATATGGGCATAGATTGCAGGCTGCTGGCTCCAGAAGAACAGAGGCTGGATGCCCCTCACTGCATACCCGAGGACAATAAGCAGGAATCTAGACAAATCACAGAGAGGCTTGGTAAGAAGCTGACTCTGGGAAACTCGTCTTCCTGACCAGAAGCCCATTTCCTAGAAGTTTCCTTTCTATTGATTTTGTGATGGACTGTCATAAACTCTCTCCTGTAGGTTATCCCCACAACCTTTCAGGTTTTGGAAAACAGTTACAAAGCACCCCTTTCAGCCTTATGTTTCCTGGAACAGGAGTCCTGGGATAACTTCCTCTCCTCCGCATACTTCTCTTCCTCTATCAGAGGAGCCAGGCTTGTTCCCATGATGGAGGCAGAGGCCAAAGTATGTCAGGCCTCCTGAGGCCTTGCTCAGAACGGACCGGCCACCACTTCTATCTTGGGCTTTGGCCAAAGCTGGTCACAAGGGGTGGAGAAATGTGTTCTGATCCCTGAAAAGAATTCCAAAGTCACATGGCAGAGTGCAAGGAGAGAGGAGATAGGAAGGAGAGAGGAACTGGGCCCTTAATTCGCCTATCACAAATTCTAAAATAATACTAGCCAAGCTAGCATTATTGAGCACAATTATTGAGTACTCATTGAGCACACAATGTGTGCTCAATGACTGAGTACTTACTAGTGAATGTGCTCAGTCATTCAGTCATGTCTGATTTTGTGACCCCATGGACTATAGCCCATCAGGCTCCTCTGCCCATGAAATTTTCTAGGCAAGAATACTGGAGTGGGGTGCCATTTCCTACTTCAGGGAATCTTCCTGACCCAGGGATTGAAACTGTATCTCTTGTGCTCCTGCATTGGCAGGTAGAGTCTTTACAACAATCGCCACCTGGGAAGTGTTATCTTTTGGCAATAAGAATATAGGTGATTCTTTTTATCTTTGCTTCATCTGTAGTTATTCATTTTTTTGCCTTTTTGAATTATATAATAGGTGCATTTTAATGTTTGCTAATAAAGGGAATAGATTTGTGAAATAAGTTGAGAAATATAGACAAGTAGGAAATAAACACCCAAACTGTACTTTTCACCAAGAGTGTTACTAGTACTGTGAGACAGTACCTGGTTGGAGACTGTCATATGCATTGCAGGATATACATCTTTGGCTCCCCTCATATCCAATGATCATAATGGCCTACCTCATTCTGACAATCAACCCCTCCACAGCAGCCACCATCACTTATGTTTCCAGTGGCTTCTTGAGTTTTCCTCCATAACACTAAAAGCCACATTTACCTTTTTTGTTGGTTTGTTTTGGTATTTCTGTGCATAGCATTAATTCATTCACTCATTTAAATAATTTTAATGCTTATCTTATTTATTATTTTACTGTTTTCCAATGACATAACACATCACATGGATAGTTTTGATTACAGTTATTTTTCATTCAATTTAATATAATGTATTTTTTTTACATGCACCCTAGATGCTCCAAGTCTTTTGACTTTAGATCTAAAGTTATCTCTCCTTTAACAAAAACAAAATTTTTCTATGGTATCCAGTTTGCCACAGGAAGTCAGGTCAATGCCTTCCTGTGGATTTCTGGTGGTAGAGAGGCACCTGGACTCTTCTCACGGCTGTGACTGTAGTCACCCCTTCCCATTGTGTCTTCCCCCATCATCCCAAGCACCTCTTGTGCTACCCTCTTTCCCACGATCTTTCATGGGCATTTCTCCTCTCTTCACTTACTTCCAAAGAAAGATTTGCTGAAGGGACCTGTTTCTATACAGTTCTGGTGATAATGGAAGGCGACTACTGCATGGAGCTGGGACCAACTTGGATGTGCATTTCAGGCATCACGGGCGCCCAGGTTCACTGGCCATAGCATGTTTTAGGGCACTCTTGGAGCATGCAGGGAGAACTGCATCATACCCTTCTTGCCTGTAAGTTTTGAGTCAATTGAGAATCAGATGAAAGTTTCAACGTGATAACTAGATAACAGCTAAATTATTGGGGTAAATAGCTTGGATCTAGAGCTGAAGTCAATATTCTGATTCTTTCCCTCAAAGTTTTGCATCAAAAGTTTTGCACCTAAGTTTTGTTCCTAAATCTTGCATCAAAAAAAACAAGACAGTTCCAGAAAAACATCTACTTCTGCTTTATTGATTGCACCAAGGCCTTTGACTATGTGGCTCACAACAAACTAAAATACTTAAAGAGGTGGGAATGCCAGACCACCTTACCTGCCTCCTGAGAAATCTGTATGCAGGTCAAGAAGCAACAGTTAGAACTGGACATGGAATAACAGACTGGTTCCAGATAGGGAAAGGAGTACATCAAGGCTGTGTATTGTCACCCTGCTTATTTAACTTATATGTAGAGTACATCATGTGAAATGCTGGGCTGGATGAAGCACAAGCTGGAATCAAGCTTACTGGGATAAATATCAGTAACCTCAGATATGCAAATGACACTATCCTTATGGCAGAAAGCAAAGAAGAACTAAAGAGCCTCTTGATGAAAGTGAAAGAGGAGAAAGAAAAAGTTGGCTTAAAGCTCAACATTCAGAAAACTAAGATCATGTCATCCAGTCCCATCACTTCATGGCAAATAGATGGGGAAACAATGGAAACAGTGACAGACTTTATTTTCTTGGGCTCCAAAATCACTGCAAATGGTGACTGCAGCCATAAAATTAAAACACGCTTGCTCCTTGGAAGAAAAGCTATGACCAACCTAGACAGCATATTAAAAATCAGAGACATTACTTTGCCAACAAAGGTCCATCTAGTCAAAGCTATGGTTTTTCTAGTAGTCATGTATGGATGTGAGAGTTGGACTATGAAGACAGCTGAGTGCCAAAGAAATTATGCTTTTGAACTGTGTGTTGGAGAAGACTCTTGAGAGTCCTTTGGACTACAAGGAGAGCAAACCAGTCAATCCTAAAGGAAATCAGTCCTGAATATTCATTGGAAGGACTGGTGCTGAAGCTGAAACTCCAACACTTCAGCCACCTGATACGAAGAACTGACTCCTTGGAAAAGACCCAGATGCTGGGAAAGATTGAAGGCAGGAGGAGAAGGGGACAGCAGAGGATGTCATCACTGACTCAATGGACATGAGTTTGAGCAAGCTTCGGGAGCTGGTGATGGACGGGGAAGCCTTGTGTGCTGCAGTCCACAGGGCTGCAAAGAGTCAGACACGACTGAGCAGCTGAACTGAACTGAACTTACCAGATGAATGGAGAATTATGACCTCAGGAGAGGCCAGTTGCAGAGAATGTGTTATGGGAACTGAATTAGAAGATGCCATTTAGAGCAGCCACCAAGAAATTTCCTCTTGAACACCTATCCCCCACTCTACACACCTATAAACTGAGCATCCATCAGCTGAATATGAGAAATGCCTTCTAAGGAAAGAACACCTCCTGGTAAAGTGATAATAGAGACTCATGGAAGGAGCAGAGGAGGTTAATTTTTCTACAAAATTTCTGTTCAATTGTTCTGTTTATTTTCTTTTGGGTTGTCATCTATCTATCTACCTATGAAAAAAGTTCTTCATGTATTCTGTGTAGAAACAATTTGTTAGTTTTTTGTGTTACAAATACAATCTCCCACTTTGTGACTTCTAAGTTGTGTATGATATATTCAATTTTCTAATTCTGATATGGTATACCAATCTCTTTTCTTTGTCTTTAGTACATTTTGTGCCTGTTTAAGAAGCATTTTCCAGTACCAAAGGTCTTAAACATATGCTCCCATATTATTAATAAACTTTCTAAAAGTTTTATAAGTTTGCTTTTCATATTTAGCTTCGTAATACATCCAAAGTTGACTTTTGTGAATGGTGTGAGGTAGGGATCTAATTCATTTCTATAAATTTCATTTCTATAAAAATACTATATTTTTCTAGAATCATTTACTTAAATATAGATGTCTTCCCCCATTGCTCTATAGTAATATCTCTGCTTGTGGATTTTTCCATTCTATTGTGTTCATCTGGATATCAAAGACTTGTTATAAAACTAATGTGATGCTGGCCACAGATAGATAAATACATTGAGTCTTCTCACCATGTTCTTCCTTTCCAAGAGTGCCTTGGCTATGCTCAGCATTCTGTTTTTCCATACAATTTCAAATCACCTTGTTAAAATCCACAAGATCAATTTGAGGGAAAATGACATTTTAAACTTATTGAGTTCAAGCACTTTCCTTTTGTTCAGTTTTTATTATTTTATTTAAGTATGACTTAACAAGCAGACTGCCGGATTTGGTTTGTTAATCCTGAGAGTTCCTGACCATTCCAGCTACTCCAGCAACTGCTGGAGTGCAGCTGTTTACATTTAGAGGAGTCATGAATAAATTTAGTTTCATTTCCTCTATCTAACTTTATGTGTATGCCTGTTGCACACTACAGTGTCCTTTTTCCTTTCTTTATTTTTTCAGTTTGATCATGTTGCTATTCATTCCACTTTTGCCTCTGCTACAAAGAAGATCCACTGCACTTCTCTTTTACACTTATTGCTAACTTCCTTTCCCTGCTAACTTCCTGCTCTTTGATTCAAATATATATTACTTCACCATTAGTCAAAAGTTAGTTACCATTTATTTCCTATGTTCTTCCCTCATGAAGCCTTAATTACCCCATCTCAGAATTTCTCAATGAGAGGCATAAAATAATTTCACTTACCCCAACTATTCCCAAGCCTTCCTTTTATTTAGTATGTGAAGTTTGATATTTTTTCCTCCCTCTTCTCTCCCTATCACTCTCACTTGTAGATTTTATTAAAATGGTTTAGCTACTGTGTTCCTTTTATTCTTTGTCTTTATAAAAATAATTATACTTTCTATGTATATGCATGAATTTATGATGAATATTTGATATTTATATATTAGCTAGGTTCATTGTTCACTGCTCTTCTTTTATCTTCATCTTCCCTCATCTTTATTTTTTTTCATTAAAGTCATTTTACAAGTATTCTGCTCAGATTGGATGTTTGGGTGATGTAATTTCTAATTTTTTTTAGCACATTTCTTTCACACTACTAGATTTGTGCTATGTCACCAGGCATAGAAATTTCTCATTATAGGTCTTTCTTTATTCATCTATAGAAACAGTTCTATTGTCTTCCAGAATTTAGTAGGGCAGATGAAAAGTCTGATGTTATTAGCTTGTGCTGTTTACTTGGAAGCAAGTATAATTTTAATTTTTCTGTAAAATTCAAGAATTTCACCAAGTGGGTCTAGACATGTGTTTGTGTATATGTGTTTCTTCATGAATTTATTTCAATTTGTTTAAGCATTTTAAATCTGCAGACTTTTCTCAATTCATGGAATGTATACATTTGGTAAAGTTTAATAATATCTCTTATATATCAGCTGCTTCTTTTCCCATAATTTCTGTCACTCACATGTTAGATCTCTAGGATTTATCCCTTAATCTTCTTACCTATTCTATCAAGTTCATAATCTTTTTGCATATTTTTCTGTTCTTTCAAGTATCTCTCGCTCTTGACTTGTGACAGTATTAATTTAATCTTAACAGTGATAAATCTTTCATTTGATTTATTTACCATTTTTTCACTTTATTTTATAAAGCCCCCCCAAGTATCTTATTATGAAAATTAATTTTCTCACATCTTATGCTTCTTTTTTTATCCAGATATTCACAGCCTCCTCCAGCAGTATTTTTTTTTTTACTAGGTTTGCATACTAAGAGTTCTTCCTGATCCTCTCATTAAGGTGTTTAGGCTTTTTTAATTAAAATATTATTCTTTCTGGATTTATATAGGTCAGTTAGCTACAGCTGCTGGTGGTTTTTTTTTTTTTTTTTTCCTGAACAGCAGGGATTGTACAGATGATGAAAAAAATGTGGTAATTCCTGGCCCCAAGAGCCTGAAAAGTAAAGGCAATTGTCACCTGCTATTAAGGCACCTGGAGAAATCTTTTGCTCATTGATGTCCCAACTCAGGATGTTGAGGACCAGGATCAAGAACGCCTCAGTTTACCCATTCATCTTACTCCTTGACCTTCAAGAATGTCCCTAGACAACTCTCCCCAGGTCACATTGCGCTCCTCCCCTGCTCCCGAGCTGCATCACTGGTCTTTGGTCACTTATACACCGCCTATGCTCCCTGCAAGGGCCATTAGTTTCCAAAGACTCATGCCATTAAGCCAAGTCCTGTAGATTCCAGAAGGTCTGTGGTTAGGAGAGGCTGGTCGCATGGATTAGGTTGTTGAGGCAGGAGGGAACTGCGTTCAGTAGAATCCTCTTTATACTGTTGCCCAGGAGAACCCAAATAATCAGAAAATTTGCAGATAAATTTTCAGTGGAGCAAGGTCCATAGACTGTGGGAAAGTAATTTTGAACCTAGAAATCTATATTCAATCAACTAACATTATTGTGAGGGAACAATGAAAATGTTGTCATCTGATATACCTATAAATAGATGTTTATAGCAACTTTTGTTCATAATTGCTAAAAGCTGGAAACAAGTCAAATGCTATCCAATGTGTAAGTGGATAAATAAATAGAAGTACCTCCATGCAGTGAAATACTCTTTAGCAATAAACAAGAATAAACTACTAATTCATGTAAAAATTTGCATGGCTTTCAAAGGCATTATGCTGAGTAAAAAAATCAGCTTCAAAGGTTACATATTATATGATTCCTTTTAGATGATATTCTTGAGAAATCAAAACAATAGTGATGGAGAAGAAATCCGCAGCAGTCAGGGATTAGGATGTGGGGAGTGGATGTGACTATGAAGAGATAAAACCAAGGGAGGATTTTGTGTGATGGAATTCTTCTATTACAAGTTGTGGGATTTATTGTATGAATCTATGTATGTGTCAAAGTTTTTGGAAATGTGTATAAACATCACTTTTACTCTAAATTAATTTCAAAAAGGAAAGGAAAGAAAGGAGTAAAGAAAAGAAACAATAGGCATAGTGGATTCAACCTGAAGTCATGCCTTTAGACAAAGAAGAGTTCCATAAATAGAGAACTGAGAAAACAGAGGAAAAAAATTATATTGAAAATATATTAGATTTCCCAGAACAGAATCTTCAGTTTGAAGTACTCTGCAATAAATGAAAATATCACTTCATTTTCCATATCAGTATATTCATGGAAATAAGACATCCTCTACAAAGGAGGAAGCATTAACCAGGCATCACATGTCTAACTCTCTCTACTGGACACTAGAAAGAAAAATGGAGCAAAACCTTCAAAGTTCTTAGGGTGACTTGGGAACTGACTTTCAAATTGGAAGTGTATAGCCAAGCAAGCTATGAGTTAAGTGAAAGGGAAGAATAAAGATATTTTCAGACTGCACAGACCTGGAAACTTACCTCAAACACACTTTTTCCTTGGGAATTATTCGATGACTCTAGCAAAATAGAGTAAACCAAGAACCAAAAAAGAGAAAGATATGGGATCCAGAAAACAGTGTATCAAAACTGAGAAATAATGATGTCCTATTTCAGAATCCTTCCAAGCACCAAGCACAGAGACCAGTAAGTCCAGACCAGGGTGGGAAGGTGACTCCAGAATAAAAGGACAGTTGGAGGATTATGTAGAATGATTAGAACTTTCCAGGTGGTAAAGAACCCACCTTCTGATGCAGGAGACTCAAGAGAAGTGAGTTCTATCCCTGGGTAGGGAAGGTCCCCTGGAGTAGGAAATGGCAACCCACTCCAATATTCTTGCCTGGGAAATCCCATGGACAGAGGAGCCTGGTGGGCTATAGCCCCTGGGGCTGCAAAGCATCAGACACTATGGAGCAAGCAATGGGGTGGGAGTGAGGGTGGGTGTTGGGGGCAGAATGACTGAGACCTTGAAGAACTATGGGCTTGCTAAAGACAATTGGTGATGTTAGTTTTTTAAGAATGAACTTAAACTTGGCTTTGAGTGCATTCTTCTTCGAGCAGCTTTGTCGTCAAGAGGTTGGTCTCCTGGTGAAAGAAATGTATCCTGTTATTTGTTCTTTTGTCAGAAATATTCATATAATCATAATAACATTAACATCATTTATTAGCCTTTGACTTGCAGACTCGCCCCATAAATGAAACACAGAAGATCCAACTTTTATTATACTGCAAATATTATAAATCTTGGCCAAATAAAAGTAAAAGTTCATTTGAAAGAAGTTGGGAGGTGGAAATATCCCCATTTTAAAAGTTAAAATTCAAAAGATTTAATTCAGAGATTGAACCTATCATTGATTAGATAAGAAATAGAGACAGAGAGGATAGAATAGCGGCTAAGAGCATGAGGTTTCTAGGTTTGAATCCCCATCTCTGTCATTTATTAGTTGTGTGACCTTGGGCACATTACATAATCTTTCTGTACTTCAGTTGCCCCATCTGTAAAATGAGGGTATTACATAACTAGGTTAAATGAGTGAATCTATCTAAAACAGTTAGAATAGTGTATAGCACATATTATTATATACACATTTGCTACAAACTCAGAGATGAACAATAGAGAAATTAATAAAAGTGAAAAATATTTTTTGAAGAAGGATAGAGATATCACTAGATGTCATGTAATTGAACAAAAGCATCATTAAAACATGGCAAAAGGTTATTAGACAATATTTATGGCTAACAAGTCAAAATGGTGAATTAGATTTCTAGAAGTAGCAGTAAGAAGATTTAAGGAGATTAAAGGGTTTATTTCTGGAAAGGCAGGCTGGGATTTGGAAGTATAGGAGTTGAACTTCTTGCTTACAAGAGTAAGGGCTTCTGAACCATTTGATTCTTCAGCCAGGTTCATGCATTATTGTGATAATCTTTTTTTTTTTAAAAGAAAGTCAGACAAAGACAAATATCATATGATATTAAATATATGTAGAATATTTTTAAAAGGGTGCAAATGAGCCTATTTACAAAACAGAAGTAGAGTCATAGATCTGTAAAACAAGCTTGTGGTTTCCTGGGGTTAAGAGTGCATGTGTGCATGCTAAGTCACTTCAGTCATGTCCGACTCTTTGTGATCCTATGGACTGTAGCCCACCAAGCTCCTCTGTTCATGGGAATTCTCAAGGCAAGATAACTGGAGTGGGTTGCCATGCTCTCCTCCAGTGGATCTTCCTGACCCAGGGATGGAACCCACATCTCTTACGTCTCCTGCATTGGCAGGCAGGCTTTTTGTTTGTTTGTTTGTTTGTTTGTTTGTTTGTTTGTTTTTACCACTTCCTGCTATCTGGGAAGCCTGGGGGTAAGAGTGGGGAGGGATAATCTTGTAGATGGGAATTGACATATACACAGTACTGAAACAGTGACAGATTTTATTTTGGGGGGGCTCCAAAATCACTACAGATGGTGACTGCAGCCGTGAAATTGAAAGACACTTGTTTCTTGGAAGAAGAGTTGTGACCAACCTAGACAGCATATAAAAAGCAGAGACATTATTTTGCCAACAAATGTTCGTCTATGGTTTTTCCAGTGGTTATGTATGGATGTGAGGGTTGGACCATGAAGAAAGCTGAGCACCAAAGAATTGATGCTTTTGAACTGTGGTGTTGGAGAAGACTCTTGAGAGTCCTTGGACTGCAAGGAGATCCAACCAGTCCATCCTAAAGGATAACAGTCCTGAATATTAGTTGGAAGGACTTATGTTGAAGCTGAAACTCCGATACTTTGGCCACCTGATGCAAATAACTGACTCCTTGGAAAAGACCCTGATGCTGGGAAAGATTGAAGGCAGGAGGAGAAGGTGATGACAGAGGCTGAGATGGTTGGATGGCATCACCGAGTCAATGGGCATGAGTTTGAATAAGCCCTGGGAGTTGGTGATGGATAGGGAAGCCTGGCATGCTGCAGTCCATGGAGACGCTAAGAGTAGGACACAACTGAGCGACTGAGTTGAACTGAACTGAAATATAAAATAGATAACTAATAAGGACCAGCTGTATCACACTGGTGAGTAGAGATCTGCTCACCACTCTGTAATGACCTATATGGCAGAAGAATCTGAAAAGAGTAGATATATGTACATGTATAACTGATTCACTTTGCTATACACCTGAAACTAACACAACATTGCAAATCAATTATGTAAATCATAATCAATTATGCTCCAATCATAATTTTTAAAAATTACATGCATCAAACAATATGTCCAGGTGAATAACATAAATGTCTGTCTTCTAAATCACCTTCGTAATGAAACTGAACAAGGAAAAGTTAATCCAATAGAATGCAAGAAAGAAATACAAACAAAAATTGGAAAACATAAAATAAGATGAGAGGAATTAATCTAAGCATTTAAATAACAATGTTAGGGGACTTGCTCAGACTTCATGCAATGAGGAACATAGTAGCTGACTAACCCCTCTTGCCCTCTCCAAATCCACCACCACATCCCCCCAAGGCTGACCTTGCCCTGGAAAGTTCCCAAGGATACTCATACAAACCACTTCTACAGAACCCTGAGCCTTGTTAAAGGCAGCTTGGGCTGCAGTCTCATATTAACCAGGTTGGAAATTTCAGGTTGTGGACTGAGTCTGACTCTTTTTCCCGTGTACTTCTTCCTTCCCCTCTGCTTCCATATGGAGCAGATCTGTTTTGCTAGAGAAATTTTGTCCTTGCCTTTTTCTGCTTATGACACTTTTATCTTGACCTGCACTCCCCCAATAAACGTGATGCAGATTACTGTCTTTTGTTTGTTTCTTGGCAGATTCAACTGATCTATCAGAAGACAGAGTTCCCAGATTTAGTTATCAAATAAGATGCAGTATGTAGGTGTCCTCAGAGATAGAACTTCACAAAATGGAACAGAAAGTCTGAAAGTAAGGGGTCGGAAGAAGTGCATAAGGTAGATATTTACAAAATAAAGAAATTTAGATAAGGATATTAACCAGAGCAAAACAGAAAACAGATGGAGTCAAACTGGTATTTAAACAAATGAGAAATGGACAAATCCTTGATTACAGACAGAGACTTTAACACAACTTTCTGAGAAATACAGATCAGTTCAGTTCAGTTGCTCAGTCATGTCTGACTCTTTGCTACCCCATGGACTGAAGCACGCCAGGCTTCCCTGTCCATCACCAACTCCCGGAGCTTGCTCAAACTACAATACAGATCAAGTTGACCAAGTACAGATCAAATCAACCAAAATATGCAAAATAAGTGATTAGCACAAATAACATGCCTTAGTCATGAATTAACACACTCTTCCTCATCCCCTAGTTTTTAGCACCCAAGGAATATTTAACAGAGTTGTGCAAGATATTAAATAAAAATTTTAATATAAGTTACAAAAAGCATAAATCATTAAGGCCATTTTTCTCTGGCCGTAACAAAATTGAGTAAGAAATTACTATCAAAAGAGAACAAGAATGCAGGATGGTGATCAGGAGGGAGGAGAAGCAATGATTCATCTGAAAGAAATTTTTTTCAATTCTTGATTTAAAGAAAACAGACCCCAAATCATGAACAAGTTATAAATGAACACCAATAAATATTCTACACTTCAAAATGGTGAACATCACCAAAGTAGAACTCAGAAAAACCTATAGCCATAAATGTATTTTAAAAAGACAAAACAAAAAATATTACATTCAAACAAACAAAAGACATAAACAAGGAAGCAAATAACAGAAAAAATAAATTCTAAAAATGTAAACAAAAACTAGATAATAAAAAGTAATGAAGTAGAACAGCAATATAAAAAGTATGCCTTATCTATCAGTGAATCTCAAAGCTGATTCTTTCTATGACAACAAGAAAGGCAGCCATCAGAACTGCATGGAGCCTGACTGCTCATCCACATACTTTTGTAGTGATTTACATGCAATAACCTAAGTCATCATCACCTCTATTAATGTAGATGTCTCATGGTGGGTACTATTATGTAGCATGAATTCTGTGTGTTTTCATCATCTTGGTTTCCCTTTTTATTTAGTGATCATTCATTCATTCATTTATTCATTCAACAGATGTCTCAGTTCAGTTCAGTTCAATCGGTCAGTCGTGTCCGACTCTTTGCGACCCCAGGGACTACAGCATGCCGGCTTCCCTGTCCATTGCCAACTCCCAGAGCTTGCTCAAACTCATGTCCATCAAGTTGGTGATGCCATCCAACCATCTCATCCTCTGTCATCCCCTTCTCCTCCTGCCTTCAATCTTACTCAGCATCAGGGTCTTTTCCAATGAGTCAGTTCTTCACATCAAGTATTGGAGCAACTTCAGCATCAGTCCTTCCAGTGAATATTCAGGACAAATTCAACAGATGTCTAGCACCTATCATGTACTATGGCGTATTTGGGGAACTGGAAAGTTGAACTAAAGAATTGTTTCATATAGTCATTTCGGGGCTGCACTGAAAAATATTGGTCACAGCTGTTATGTTGCTATTTAAATTGTCATTGAAACTCACTTGCTTTTATATTTACATATATTTTCCTGTTGATTTTTATTATGGTATAATTCACATTCAATGAAAGTCATCATTTTTAAGTGTACAATTAATTGTAACACATTATGTGCTCAGCTGGGTAATCACCAGACAATCAAGATATAGAACATTTTTATTCAATCCCCCAAATTTTTCCTGCCTTTTCCAGTCAGCCTTCTCCAGTCCCTGGCAACCACTCACCAGTTTTCTCTACCTATAGGTTTGATCATATGAAATTTCATATAAATAAAATTACATAGTGTGCAATTTTTAAGTCTAGCTTCTTTTGTTCAGCATAACGCTTTTGAAATTTACCGATATTATTGCGTTTATCAGTAGCTTATCCTTTTTCATTACTTAGTAGTGTTCCATGGTGTGAATCAAACACAATTTGCTCATTTATTCACCAGTTGATAGACGTTTTGGTTGTTTCCATTTGGGGCTGTTATGAAAAAAAGTGCTATAACAATATATGTGGTTATAGGAATTTTGTGTATACATATGTTTTTATTTCTCTTGCAAAAATACATAGAAGATGAGTGGTAGGTTTAGATAGTATATATATGTTTAGCATAAAAAGAAACAGCATTCTTTTTCGGACAGAGTTGTATCTTTCTGCCTCCCTACTGCCAACCCATGATGGTTACAGTGTTTCCACATCTTTGGCAACATTCAGTAATTTCACGCCTTTTCATTTTAGCCATTCTAATGAGTGTGCAGTAGTATCTCCTGATTTTAAATTGCATTTCTTCAATGACAAGTGAGGTTATTGCCTTTTCATGTACTTACTTGCCATTTGCATATCCTCTGTTAGTAAAACATCTTTTCAAAGCATCTTGAATCCTTTTATGATATATTTGCTTTCCTTATTATTCACTAGTAAGAGGTTTTTTTTAATATATTTAGGATAAAATATATGTTTTGTAAATATTTTCTGCCAGTGAATGACTAAAGTCCCTAAAATTTTGGTTTAATTAAAGCTGAACACAAGTAAAAAATGTTTATGCATACAGCTGATGCTTATGATTTTCCAGTTTGTACCTCATGTGACCACATTTTATTATACACACACACATACTTTTTGTATGGCCAATATTCTTAGTTGTGAAAAACTCTGGTGTAGATTTTAGGCTGAGCTACTGAAGCACAGGCTCACCAGGAATTTGTTTTCTCCCCACCGCCACATTCTTAACTATGTCTTTGTGTAAGAGCAATATATTGTAATCTTGATTAAATCAAATTTCAGTTCAGTTCAGTTCAGTCACTCAGTCGTGTCCGACTCTGCGACCCCATGAATTGCAGCACGCCAAGCCTCCCTGTCCATCACCAACTCCTGGAGTTCACTCAGACTCATGTCCATCGAGTTGGTAATGCCATCCAGTCATTTCATCCTCTATCGTCCCCTTCTCCTCCTGCCCTCAATCCCTCCCAGCAGCAGAGTCTTTTCCAATGAGTCAACTCTTCACATCAGGTGGCCAAAGTATTGGAGTTTCAACCTTAGTATCAGTTCTTCCAAGCAATACCCAGGACTGATCTCCTTTTGAATGGAATGGTTGGGTCTCCTTGCAGTCCAAGGGACTCTCAGAGTCTTCTCCAACACCACAGTTCAAAAGCATCAATTCTTCAGCATTCTGCTTTCTTCACAGTCCAACTCTCACATCCATACATGACCACAGGAAAAACCATAGCCTTGACTAGACGGACCTTAGTCGGCAAAGTAATGTCTCTGCTTTTGAATATGCTGTCTAGGTTGGTCATAACTTTCCTTCCAAGGAGTAAGCGTCTTTTAATTTCATGGCTGCAGTCACCATCTGCAGTGATTCTAGAGCTCCCCAAAATAAAGTCTGCCACTGTTTCCAATGTTTCCTCATCTATTTCCCATGAAGTGATGGGACCAGATGCCATAATCTTCGTTTTCTGAATGTTGAGCTTTAAGCCAACTTTTTCACTCTCCTCTTTCATTTTTATCAAGCAGCTTTTTAGTTCCTCTTCACTTTCTGCCATAAGGGTGGTGTCATCTGCATATCTGAGGTTATTGATATTTCTCCCGGCAATCTTGATTCCAGCTTGCGCTTCTTCCAGCCCAGCGTTTCTCATGATGTACTCTGCATATAAGTTAAATAAGCAGGGTGACAATATACAGCCTTGACTGTATCCTTTTCCTATTTGGAACCAGTCTGTTGTTCCATGTCCAGTTCTAACTGTTGCTTCCTGACCTGGATACAGGTTTCTCAAGAGGTAGGTCAGGTGGTCTGGTATTCCTATCTCTTTCAGAATTTTCCACAGTTTATTGTGGTCCACACAGTCAAAGGCTTTGGCATAGTCAATAAAGCAGAAATAGATGTTTTTCTGGAACTCTCTTGCTTTTTCCATGATCCAGCAGATGTTGGCAATTTGATCTCTGGTTCCTCTGCCTTTTCTAAAACCAGCTTGAACATCTGGAAGTTCACGGTTCACGTATTGCTGAAGCCTGGCTTGGAGAATTTTGAGCATTACTTTACTAGCATGTGAGATGAGTGCAATTGTGCGGTAGTTTGAGCATTCTTTGGCATTGCCTTTCTTTGGGATTGGAATGAAAACTGACATTTTCCAGTCCTGTGGTCACTGCTGAGTTTTCCAAATTTGCTGGTATAGTGAGTGCAGCACTTTCACAGCATCATCTTTCAGGATTTGAAATAGCTCAACTGGAATTACATCACCTCCACTAGCTTTGTTCGTAGTGATGCTTTCTAAGGCCCACTTGACTTCACATTCCAGGATGTCTGGCTCTAGGTGAGTGATCACACCATTGTGATTATCTTGGTCATGAAGATCTTTTTTGTACAGTTCTTCTGTGTATTCTTGCCACCTCTTCTTAATATCTTCTGCTTCTATTAGGTCCATACCATTTCTGTCCTTTATCGAGCCCATCTTTGCATGAAATGTTCCCCTTGTATCTCTAATTTTCTTGAAGAGATCTCTAGTCTTTCCCATTTTGTTGCTTTCCTCTATTTCTTTGCATTGATTGCTGAGGAAGGCTTTCTTTTCTCTCCTTGCTATTTACCCTCTTTCATTCCTTATTTTATGTTTTTTGTATCATGTCTAATAAAACTTTACATAATTTGAACTTACAAAGATTTTTACTCATATTTCTTTCTAGTTTTAGTTTTACCTCTTACATTTAGATAAATGACCTATTTTGAGTGTGTGGTGTGAGAAAACTGTTAAATTTTTTGTTTATTCTGTTTTTTCCATATAGATATCCAATTGTTCTAGTATTTCTCTTGAAAGACTATCATCTTGGAGAATATTCTTCTCTCCATCGAATCACCTCAGTACCAATGTAAAAAATCAATTTACCATGTATGTATGTGTCTAGTTTTTGCTTCTCCATTCTCTATTTTGAGGCTCTGTTGTTATGTACATAGATATTCAGAATTGCTATGTCTTCTTGGTAAATTCTCTAAGACTTTTGCAATGTCTTCTGTTACCACTTTGTAATGTCTTCCTTTATCACTCACAATATTTTTTCATTTAAACTTCATTAATATAATCATTCTTCTGCTGCTGCTGCTAAGTCACTTCAGTCATGTCTGACTCTGTGTGACCCCATAGATGGCAGCCCACCAGCCTCCCCCGTCCCTGGGATTCTCCAGGCAAGAACACTGGAGTGTGTTGCCATTTCCTTCTCCACTGTACTTTTCTTAGAATTAGTATAAGCATATAGATTTTTTTTCCTATCCATTTGTTTTTAATGTATCTATAATCTTTATCAGAGAAGGCAGTGGTACCCCATTCCAGTACTCTTGCCTGGAAAATCCCATGGACAGAGGATCCTGGTGGGTTACAGTCCATGGGGTCACAAAGAGTCGGACACAACTGATCGACTTCACTTCCACTTTTCACTTTCATGCACTGGAGAAGGAAATGGCAACCCACTCCATTGTTCTTGCCTGGAGAATCCCAGGGACGGGGGAGCCAGGTGGGCTGCCGTCTATGGGGTCGCACAGAGTCCAACACGACTGAAGCAACTTAGCAGCAGCAGCAGCATAATCTTTATACTTAAAGCAGATTTCTTGAAGACAACATCTTGCTTTTTACCTAATCTGATAATTTTTTTGCCGCTTAAATGGGGGAATTAAGATAAATTATATTTAATGCAGTTACAGATATTGTTGGATTTAAGTGTCTCATTTTCCAAGTTGTACTCTTTCTGTTTCATCTGCTATTTTATCCTTTTTACCTCATTATGGATACTTATAGATTGAGTACTTTTTTAAAAGATATTTATTTATTTATGGCTGTGCTAGGGCTTCCCCAGTGGTTCAGTGGTAAAGAATCTGCCTGCAAAGGAGGAGCTACAGGAAACACAGGTTCAGCCCCTGAGTTGGGAAGATCCCTGAAGCAGGGCATGGTAACCCACTCCTATATTCTTGCCTGAGGAATCCCCATGGACAGAGGAGCCTGGAAGGCCACAGTTCATAGAGTCGCAAAGAGTTGGACACGACTGAAGCAACAGCATACGTGCATGGCTGTGCTGAGCCTTCATTGCTGTGTGCAGGCTTTCTCTAGTTGCAGCAAGTGGGGGATACTCTCCAGCTGCAGTGAACAGGTTTCTCATTTGGTGGCTTCTCCGGTTGAAGGACACAGGATCTGGGGTGCACGGCCTTCAGCAGTTGAGGCACACAGGCTGAGAAGTTTTGGTGCCCAGGTTCTAGAGTGTGCAGGCTGCAGTAGTTGTGGTGAATGGGGTTGATTGCCCCATGGCATCTGGAATCTTCCCAGACCAGATATCAAAGCCATGTCCTCCGCATTGGCAGGAGAATTCTTAACCACTGGACCACAAGGGAAGTCCAGACTGGGTACTTTTATAACTCCACTATTGTTAAATTTTCTAGTGGTTTCTCTATGGTTTCATCTTTAATTATATCTTTAATTAATCACACTCAAATTATTTTATTCCGCTTCATGTATAAAGTAAGAAATTTACATTAGTACCCTTACAATTCCTCCCTCCCTTCTTTTGTGCTAATTATCATTAATAGTTTCCTTTTTATGTTAAGTTCCCACTCAGTCAGGTATATTTTAGAGTGATTAAAAATAAGGAAAATGATATTTTAATTTTAGACTGAAATTTCAGTCTGATATTATACTCCTTCTGCCTGTAAGGCTTTAGTATTTCTTGTAGCTCCAGGTGATAAACAGTGAATTACCTCATTTTTTTCCCCCTCAAATCCTTTGTTTCTCTTCAATTTTGGTAAGTTATCCTAGCTGGATATAGAATTGTGAGTTAATAGTGTTTTCCCCCAGTATTTTTAAAGATGCCATTCTACTGCCTTCTGGCTTCCATAGTTATTGACAAGAATGCTGCTTTAGTAAATTTCTCTTTTTTCTTATGGCCTTCAACATTTTCTCTTTTTCATTTTTTCCTGCAGTTTCACAATGATATACAGAAGGCATTTTTGTTCTTTCTTTTGGAATTTTTCTTGATTTGTGTTCTCTGAGTGTCTTAGATCTTTGGTTTGGTGTATATTTTTAAAGAATCTTAATCATTCTCTCTCTAAATATTTTCTGTGTCCCATTCTCTCTTCACTCTCTGGAAGTCCATTTACATATGTGTGTGTGTGTGTGTGTGTGTATGTATTTGATTTGATATTGCCCCACAGCTCCCAAAGAAGGGCAATGCCTGAGAAAGTTCAAACTACCACATAATTGGGCTCATTTCACATGCTAGCAAGGTAATGCTCAAAATCCTTCAAGTGTTACATGAACTGAGAACTTTCAGATATACAAGCTGGGTTTTGAAAAGGCAGAGGAACCAAAGGTCAAAATGCCAACATTTGTTGGATCATAGAGAAAGCAAGGAATCCCAGAAAGAAGTCTACTTCTGTCTCACTGAGTGTGCTATGTGTATGGAACACAACAAACTGTGGGAAATTCTCCAAGATATAGGAATTCAAGACTTCCTTATTTGTCTCCTGAGAAACCTGGATGTGGTTCAAGGAGCAACAGTTAGAACCGGACATGAAAAAACCTACTGGTTCGAAATTGGGAAAGGAGTGTGTCAGAGCTATATATTGTCATGTTGCTTATTTAACTTATATGCAGAATACATCATATGAAATACCAAGATGGTTGACTCACAAGCTGAAATCAAGATTGCTGAGAGAAATATCAACAACCTCAGATATGCAGATGGTACCATTCTAATGGCAGAACATGAAGAGAAGCTAAGGAGACTCTTGATGAGGGTGAAAGAGGAGAACTAAAAAGCTGGCTTAAAGTTTGACATTCGAAAAACTAAGATCATAGCATCCAGTCCCACCACTTCATGGCCAACAGAAGGGGAAGAAGTGGAAACAGTGGCAAATTTTGCTTTCTTGGGCTCCAAAATCACTGAGAGCGGGGACTGTGGAATGAAATTAAAAGATGCTTGCTCTTTGGAAGGAAAGCTCTGACAAACCTAGACAGCATGTTAAAAAACAGAGACATCACTTTGCCCACAAAGGTCTGCATAGTCAAAGCTATGGTGTTTCCAGTAGTCATGTATGGATGTGAGAGCTGGACCATAAAGAAGGCTGAGCACCAAAGAATTGATGCTTTTGAACTGTGGTGATGGAGAAGACTCTGGAGAGTCCCTTGGACGGCAAGGAGATCAAACTAGTCAATCCTAAAGGAAATCAACTCTGAATATTCAGTGGAAAGACTGATACTGAAGCTGGAGCTCCAATACATTGGTCACAGGAACTGACTCATTGGAAAAGACCCTAATGCTGGGAAAGATTGAGGGCAAGAGGAGGAGGGGGCGACAATGAGTGAGATGGTTAGAGAGCATCATGGACTCAATGGACATGAGTTTGAGCAAACTCTGGGAGACAGTGAAGGACAGGGAAGCTTGGTGTACTACAGTCCATGGGGTTGCAAAGAGTCAGACACAATTGAGTGACTAACAACAACACAGCTCTCGAACGCTTTGCCCTGTTTTATTTTTCATGTTCTTTTCCTCTTTGTGCGTCAATTGTCATAATTCCACTGAACAATCTGCAAGTTCACTAATTCTCTTTCCCCTGCTGTTTTGAATCTACTGATGGGATCATTGAAGGAATTATTCATCTCTCACACTACATGCTTTTAAAAATATATTCATTAGACTTTTTCTTATAAACGTCTTCTTTTTGCTAAATTGCCTCACCTGATCATGCATGAAGTTTATCTTTTCTATTAGATCATTTAACTATTAATTACAGTTTTATGTCTAAATTGTTTGATGATTTCAATATTAGAGTCATTTATGAATCTGGCCATGAATTGTGTTTTTGTTTTAGATTTTTTTCTTAATCGAGAGAGTAGGTTGCATTGCTTTCCTGTATGTCTTGTCATTTTTCATTAAATACTGACATTGTATGTAGACCAGTAGATACTGAGTTGGGCTTAGGATTTATTGCTTCCATGATTTACCCTCGGTACACCATAATGTTAAATTTCCACTAGCAATGAGCTGTTATAGCTTTATACTCGGGTAAGGCTGAGGGGCCACAAGCTATTTCTTAGAATTACTACTACTTCACCTTCAAATTTTCAGCTATCTTTGCTCATTTGTACCACAGAGGTTTCTTTCCATGCTTTTACTTCTCCTCCAGTAGTAGATTACTGTTGTTTGATTTTTGTGGTTGCTAAGCAAGAAGTGGGTAAATTCAGATTTCTCTCTTGTCCATTCCCAGTTTTAGTTTTTAGTCATATAGGAAGGTCCTTTATGCCTGAGCACAAGGATATTCAGCGAAGAAGATACACAAACAGCAAACAATCACATGCAAATTATTTGACCTTTTTAGTCATTAGAAAAATGCAATTTACTTTTCCAGCTTTATTGAGGTATAATTATACAGAATTTTATTTATAAATGTATAAATAATGCTATTTATTAATGCATAATTATAAACAATATTCTTTAAAGCATATACTTTAATGGTTTGATATATATAGATATGTGTACTTTAATCAAGCTAATTAACACATAGATCATCTTAAATAGGGTGTATATGGTGAGAACTCCTCAGATCTACTCTCTGAGCAAATTTTACTTATATAAAATAGTATTATTAACTACAGCCACCACACTGTACATTAGATCTCCAGAACTTATTCATCTTATAACTGAAAGTTTTGCCCTTTGACCAATATCTCTTCATATCCCTCACTTCTAATCCCTGGCAAGCACCATTCTACCATCCGGAGAAATGCTATTCAAAACACAGTAAGATACAACAGCATGCCTATAGAATGGCTAAAATTAAAAAAAAAAATTGTTGACCCATCACAATATTGTAAATTAATTATCCTCCAGTTAAAATTAGTTATTAAAGATAAATCAGTAAAATTTTTAGAAACTTGAAAATACCAAGTGTTGACTAAGATTTGGAGTTAATAGAATTCTCCTACATTGCTGTTAACAATGCAAAATGACACAGCTACTTCTAGAAAACAGTTTGCCATTTTCTTATAACTGAGAAATTCTTCTCGCTATTAGAAGAATAAATTAAATTAAAATAAATTAAATATAAAATAAACAAATTTATTTAAATAAAATAAAATGTATGTCCACACAAAGACTTTTTCATGTATATTCATAACAGCTCTATTCATAGTAGCTCCAAACTAAGAACAACCCAAGTGCTCATCCACTGGCGAATGAAAAACAGTGGTATGTCTATATGAAGGAATTTTACCCAGGAAAAAAACAAGGATTATCCAACAATATGGAGGAATATCAAAAGTATTATGCCAAATGAGCTAAGTTAGACATACAAAACTGCATATTATATATTTCTGTTTATATTGTGATTCCAGAAAAAAAAAAGAAAACCAGTTAAAGTGATTACTTTCTGGGGCCAGGTTGGTAAAAGACACTTATTGTAAAGAAGCCTGAGAATACTCTTTAGAATGATGGAAGTATTCTACATCTTGATTGTGATGATAGTTTCAATCATATGTATTTGTCCAAATGTTCAAACTGTGCACTAGGAATTGGTGAATTTTATTGTATCTAAATTATGCTCAGTATATATGATTAAAATAATAAGATGGAAAAAAGACTTTCAATGAGTAATGAAGTAATGAATTGTTTTCAAGAAAGGGGCCAAAATAAGTGAGAGGAAGATTAAATATCGAACGAGAAAGCAGAATTAGATAAAGCTAGAGAATAAATAAATAAAGCTAGAGAATGAGAAGGATGAGTAGAGAGAGCAGTGGGGCCTGAGCATTAAACATCAGAAACAGGGAAGGAAGCCTGAAGAGAGGGGTGTAGGTTTTAGCAGCGGATGGATGGAACAGGCAGAGAAATTGCAGTTTTCTTTCATTTTCCAGCCTTGTTAAGAGGCTTCTATTGGCCTCCTCAGGTTTCTCAAGTGGCAGAGTTGTAAAGAATTTGCCTGCCAGTGCAGAAGATGCAGGAGATGCGGGTTTGATCCCTGGGTTGGGAAGAGCCCCTGGAGTAGGAACTAGCAACCCAGTCCAGTAATCTTGCTTGGCAAATCCGATGGACAGAGGAGCCTGGAGGGCCACAGCCCATGGAGTTGCAAAGAGTCAGACATGACTGAGCAACTAAGCATAGGCTGGCTCATCTACCAGCCACCTTTGTGGAGTGGAGTAGAGTAGGCTAGGTGCTGGCTGATCTCATTTCATCAATGTTAGTGCCAAGCGTTATCGAGTCCCTTTCTGACTACCATCCAAATAGTCAGTCAAAACACAAAATGAGTACAAGGAAGTGAGCAGAATATAAATGTGAAAGGTAGGCTCGTCCTAAGACTAGTAATAATCATCGTAATAAAGTAGATAGATATACTAGTTAAGTCAGGACACGGGCAGCAGAGGCAGGTCTCTATCAGTGCCTTCCTCTTGAGCTGACATGCCTCTGAGGAACCCCTAAGCTTCCCTAGATACTCAGGCTGGAAATCTTTCCCATCCATTGGAGTAGGGGAAATGACAGCCAGGGGGTACATGAATTTCCAAGGTCATAGAGTTCTATAATCTCAACTCTAAGACCTTAACCAGAATTATGTAAGGAAGGAAAATATTTTTTTACAGAGAGAGTTGATTATTTTCCATGCGTCTCTTTCATCTTCTAAATATTTTTTGAGAATCAACTAGTTACATGACATTAAGCTAGCTATTGGAGTGATACATTAAAAAGTCACAAATCTGGCACTCTAAGTAGTTTCTTTTGAAGAATGAAGTTCATGTACTATTTATTTATCTTTTCCAGGAGTGAGTCCATGCTGATATCACAGGCACATCTTTTACTATAGCAGCTACAATACAGAAATTCCACCTCCTGAAAGCCACCTCCTGTTCCAATCTGCACTGGCCACAATGTACTCAGGTTATCACTGGCAAAGTGCTCAGCGAAGAGGTCTGCCTTCCTAGGAGTCTCTGTGAAAACAAAGCATCTGGGCAGGTGTTGGGAAGTGGCCACAAGCCCCTGGGGACTTTCACCCTGGTGACCGAAGTGGAATTTGGGATTAAGGAAGCTCACTCATCTCTTCTTCCAGGAAGAACCACTATCCGTTTTCTAAAGTCTCAAGTTTGCCTAGAAAGACTATCATAAATTCAGAACATTGGTTTTAAAAGTGGTGCTTCTGGAACTCTCGCTCCTTTTCCTCTTTCCCCAAAGAAGTCATTCTCGGAGTGGGGTGTTATCATTGGAACTCCTCCTGTTGGTCTCACAGGGCCGTGCTTCCCATCAACCTCCCACCTTATATCCTTTGGGCCTTAAACCTTGTATGTCTCATCTCAAGCTCACTTTGTTGCTCTTTTTTTTTTTTTTTTTGGTCTCTTTCTTTGCCTTAAAAAAATTTTTTTTCTTGCATACTTTTTTCTTTCTGATGGAGGAGGACTGGGGAGGAGAAAACCATTGTCAATTAATAGACATTTTCACCAGGTGTTTCTCAATTATCACGTTGGCAGTCAGCCCCTTCTGTGTAAATTGTATTAAAAAAAAAAATCCTTCCAGTGCAGAAATCCTCCTTGGGATTGTAACCAACTCAGTGTCTTATTTTCTCTGAAGAAAGATCGTCCTCTGGGAACAGCCCTGCTTAGAACTCTAAGAAAAGCCAAGGTTGCTGCCTCCTGCAACAGCATGATTTAAATGTGTTAAAGTGTGTGATTATCATCAAGTCTTAAACACTCTAGATTTGCTCCTTCATTCTGCACAAGTTTGAGAAATAAACCTGCGACCAGTCTCCTAGAGAGATTGATGCTTATTCGGTGTCAGAGGCCTGGTCTCCAGACGTCCCCATAAATTTGTCTGCTGGAAGACCATAAACATAATTCTGAGCATGGAAGTTATTTCGATTTGAATTAATTGCTTTTTCAGTTTTTTCAAATATGCAAATTGGAATAGCCAAAGAAACATGCTCATAAAAAAAGCAGTCCATTCTCTTGGAGAGATTCTGGAGCGTCCTTGCCAAGGTGACCTGCTTCTTCTCAATACAAAAGCAAAGGTGTATTTAAAAAAAAAAAAGATGCATGTGTGTGTGGGTATTTCCTCTTGGTCTGACATTTTCCTCATCATTAAGTCTAGAGTTTTGTGTTTCTCAGAGCCTCTTTGACTTCAACAAGTTACCACAAAATGAAATAAGGCTGTCAAGTCAACTGTGCAGAGAAAAAAAAACTCTTAAAGCCAGTCCTTAGCCTGCAGAAAAAAACGATTTTGTAGTTAGGGCTGGATGTGAATGCAGAAGAAGACTCATTCATTATCTTAAAGTTACTCTTGACCCAGGTTGGTCAACCACCACTCTTTTCATCAGGCTCCTTGGTGGGGTCAAGAATGTCACTGCTTATAGCTGCTACAGCCCAGCAGCCTGGCTTCCTTGGAGACCCCAGGAGCCCTCTTGGGCGGCGGGGGGACATGATGGCTCATCTGGACCACAACTTTTGTAAACATCCTCAAACTGGGGATTTTCCATAAACCTTCTGAACCTGCAGAGATGCCCAGCTTGTGCCAGCTCCTATATAACAAGCTCCAGGTGCTTTCTCTCTGCTGCACTGGGTGGAATTCTCTGAGCTTTGCCCTAAAACCATTTCATCAGAGCCCAAAGCCAGGGGTGGGAAGTCATGGGGTCAGATCCCTGAACAGAGCAGCACTGCTCATGTATTCAGACTCTCTGCTCACGGTATGGATGCCCAGACAAGATGCCCCATAATCAGCCAGAGAAAAGAACTCATCTTCCACCCCCACTCCCCAGCATCACTAGGGCATAGTCAAAGTCTTCCTGGGTTATCTGAGTAGTCAGGTTTATGAAAACATGACTTCAAGTCCTAAACCAGGAAATGCAGAGGTCAGAGAAGGATGGAACCATAAACTCTGCTCGTTGTGTTAGGTTAGGTTTCCTGGAAGCAGATGCTGAGGTGGGGATTCTGGTGCTAATGACTTCCTGGGGAAGTGCTCTCAGAGGGGACCAGTGAGGGATGAGGAACCCAGCTTAGGGAAGGGGGCATAAACAGGCAAAGATCTGGTTTTAGCTAAGAACCTGGCCTCAGCTTGAGCACATAGGAAGCTCTAGGGTAACTTGGGCTCCTCAGCTCTCCAGAGTTGTCCTTCTCTGACCCCATGACTTCCCACCCCTGGCTTTGGGCTCCAATGAAATGGCTTTAGGGCAAAACTCAGGGAATCCCACTCAGTGCAACAGAGAGAAAGCACCTGGACCTCATTATACAGGAGTTGGCACAGGCTTTATATTTGGAGTGTTGGTGGCTGACTGGAGACACTCCATCTCCCACTCCTACCCACCCAAGAAGGAGTATGCAGCTCCAGAAACTCCAGGCCAGGCAACTCTGAGGGCAGTTCTCTTGACAAGGGTGCTTCTGGGAGCCATAAGCAGGCTGGCTACTGAGTGCTGAACCCATTAAAAGGCTTCTGGGCAAAGCATTAGGACACTGATGATATAGCTGTAGGAGAGAACATGGTTTAGAGGAACAGCCACAGTGAGCCTCCTAATAGGACTCCCCAAGCCGCAACCTTGGGGGTCACAGAACGTGGGCGGGATGGGACAGGATGGTGGTTTCCCAGGCAGTGCACACAAGACCAGGGGCTGGCTCACCCCAGTAGAGGATGGAAGTGATTATACGTGTGTCTTGTCTGATAGAGAAACCCCTGGATGGCTGAGTCTTGCCATGCTCCCAAGAGGATGAATCATTACACCTTCCCTCTGTGTGACAACTGCCTCTAGAAAGAGAACAGGGGACAGCAGTTCCTACCCAGTCATTTGCAAAGGCAAGAGTTGGTCCCTTCAAGGTTGGTGTGTGGGGAGGGGGAGGTTGCGTAGGAAGGACAGCGATCTGGAGAGAGTGCTGGGGTTGAGCCAGGAGGAGTGACACATGCCAGGAAGGATGACTGGAGTGAAACTGATGTCCAGCCTACTTCCCTGACCCTTGAAGCAATGCGATGGCCACTCTTCAGGCACACTGGGGAAAGGCCAGGCCAGAACAGGCCTGGCCTCAGTACTTATGCACAGGAGTCTGCAGGCCCTGAACTGAAGAGTCCTCAAGGGATCCTTCTGGAGCAGAGTTGCACCCTGCTGTTAAAATGTGTGTGTGTGTGCGCACGCGTGTACATTCTCACTTAAAAAAAAAAAAAAGAAACCAAAAGCATGAGACAAAACTTAAAAATCAGAAGATTTCACATAACACCTTTTCTTAGGTGTTTTGCTGTTGCTATTTTATGAATCTGAGTCCTTTTCATGTGGCCTCGGCTTCCTAGTGACTGGACCATGAGCAGCTGAGCCTCTTACTCAGAACACTTACTTCCCAGCTCATCAAGACTCACTTCCTGGCCCCTGAAAGCATCCAAGGGTGTTGCCCAGGAATACATGCACAGATTGGAGGCTGACAGACACGCACTGAGGTTTGTAAACTTGTATAGTAAAAGCAACAAAGAACTGGATGCCCTGAGGAGAGCACGCAGTATGGCCAGGAGGTAAGACCTAGTCTGATGGGTGATCAAAGCCCCCATTTGCACTGTTCTGACATGGGGTAGAGAGTGACAATGGGTGCAGAGCAAGAGGGGTATGGGCACAGCTGAGCTGAGGGAAGGGCCAGCCTCTGCCTCCATCTCTGCACTGCTGTCCCTCCTCACCCAGACCTCATGATCACTTACCTGGATCAATGCCCTTGTCCTCACAGGCTTCCCCACTGCATCATCCTCTTTCCCACCTCCAACTTTGCCCAGCTCGGTCCCAGCCTCCACCACTGTCTGCTTTCAGCTCAGTCCAGATCATATCCCTTCTTGGAAAAAACCCAAGGACCCCCAAAGTCTGGGGTGTGGTTTGGGCTTCTTAGGCTAGTGGTGAAGAGCCAAGGAAGCTGATCGTGACTCATGCGTGTGTGTGTGTGTGCTAAGTTGCTCAGTCGTGTCTGACTCTTTGCAACCCCATGGACTGTAGCCCATCAGGCTCCTCCATCCATGGGATTTCTCAGGCAAGAATACTGGAGTGGGGTGCCATTTCCTACTCCAGGAAATCTTCCCAACCCAGGGTTCAAAGCTATGTCTCTTGTGTCTCTAGCATTGGCAGGCAGATTCTTTATTCCTGGGTCACCTGTCATCCACATTCAAGATCAGTACCGATGTCTCAGGACATTACATCTAGGAAAAACTTAAGGCTCTCAGGTAACCCAGAAAAGTAGAAAGTCCCAGCAAGTGCCTGGCTCAGGAAAAAAGGTTGTGGGGCAAATATCAAAGTGGGCTTCACAGAATGGGTGTATTCTTTGTCTGCTTTCTCTACTGAGGGATCAAGGGGGAAAGCAGGTGAGAGAGGTTGGTGAGGAGGTTGCGATCTATCCTGGGAGGAGCACACCTCTCTGCTCAAAGTGCAGATGCGAGTGCCAAGTATGCTCTGATCCCCAGCCCAGCTCACCTACCCCTTGAGCACACAGAGCAGAGGGAGACTAGAGCAAATGAGCCACAAGTTAGAGCCTGAAAACACGGCTGAAACTTCCTCCAGCACAAATCCACTCTGGCGTGTGCAATCATGACCTTATACAAATTGTCTATCTACCTATCTATTTATCTATCTATCGTCTATCTACACAGTATATTACTGCCTTCTTTCTGTTGTAAGGTGCTTTACGTAAATGTACATTCAAATAACGGTTCATTTAGAAGCTTCCAAAACTTCCCAGTTTTCACTCTAGGCTCAGCCAACGTCAACCACAAGTGTCTGCCTCTGTGATGGAGGGAGGAGCATTGTTTCCAGAGCAAATTTCCCTCCTATCAAACTAGAGAATTTCAGTACATGCCTTCTCCAAGGTAATGTCATAAGGGCTGAGGAGGGTACAGAATCTCTCCCCAAAAGTAGAGTCTCTTCCTGGCAGCTCACTGTGGCTCCCTGGAGCTCATTGTGGCCCAGGGCAATGACTGATCTAAGATTGGGGCTAAGTACCTAATATTAATATTCCCTAATTATAGATTGGAGAAGGAAATGGCAACCCACTCCAGTATTCTTGCCTGGGAAATCCCATGGACAGAGAAGTCTGGTGGGCTACAGTCCCTGTGGCATGCTACAGTCCACGGGGCAACAAGAGTCAGACACGACTTAGTGACTAAACAACCAATTAATAGATGCTGAAGCTGAAGGTGTGGGAGTTTAGGAAAGCTGCTTAAGCCAGAAAGCTATACTTCAATGTATAAATTCAGTGCAATCCAAACAAGATTTTATTTTTTAGAAACCGACAAGATAGTTGTAAGTGCTGTTTGCAAGAATAAACATAGAGGCTACAATGATGATTATGAAATCAATCAAATGTGTAAAAATAAAGATCTGCAATTATGATTTTAGAATTAGTCAAACATGTAATAATATAATGATGGAACAAACAAAAAAAGTGATGGGAAGCTTGCTCTCTCACTAACAAAACACACAATAAAGCTACAGTAACTAAAATAGGGTCACACTAATACAAGGATGTATTTCATAAGCAAATATAGTGATTTTATCTGTCCACTGGAACCATTTTGAAGTTTAAGGAAAAAGAAACAGATGTCCAGGTCTCACCTCCTGCCCAAGAGATGCTGATTTTGTTGTTCTAGATGGGATGTAACCTGGGCTTCCCAGTTTGTAAGTGCTTCTTGAGGTGATTCTAATGAGTATCTAGTGGTTGAGAATGACTGGTCTAAACAGAATCATTTGGGGCACTTGTTAGAAATGTGTATCTCTGGATTTGAGGTCACAGGTTCAAGATCCCTGAGGAGAGGGTTGCATTGAAAGCAAGGTATACTGAACATACACTGAAGCTTTAGAATCATGGAAAAATAGTACTGAGATGGTTCCAAGTGCATGGAGGAATTTAGTACATTATAAAAGGGGCGTCTCAAAACACTGGAGGAGAGATTATCAAGGATGTGGCTTAACTGATCGACCAATGGTGATTAAGTTGCATCTTGAGTTTACTTCTTTCAACAGAAACCATAAAAGAAATAAGGCTGACTAATCTATAATGTGGTAGGGTAAGCCCATTTAGACTTTCCAAGAAAGCCAGAAACTTTCGAGTAAACAAAAATTTGATAGATGTGACTGCATAAAAGTGAAACTAATTTATGAACTGAAAGGCACAACACACAAATAAAAGTGAAAGGGATAAAGTTGCCACACACATTACCGAGAACAAGTTAATACCCCGAATTTGCCGAAAAATAAGCTTATGAACCAAAAGGAAGAAAATATTCAGTCAAAAATTCAGTAGTAGATACAAAGGGACAAATGACAAAATAAAATGTATAAACTGCCAATACATATCACTGGGTATTTTTTCTCATTAGTAATCAAAAGTGTTAATAAAAGTAAAAATGACTCATGCTTTTTCGCTCATCATATTGTAAAGGAGTAAAAACTTGGTAAAACCCCAAAATAGCAGGAAATGTGAGAACATTGAGATTCTGTTGCAAATTGGTATTCTTTTCTGGAGTTTGTCGACTGATGTCAACTTTTTGTGTTTGTTAAAGAAACACATCTTTGAGCCAGCAATCCATACATTTAGGAATTTATTCTGAGGAGCTAATTGCTAAAGGGTGCAAATATATGGGCCCAATGACATCCATTAATGCTTTAATAATGAAATTCTGGAAACAACCCATCTGTACCTAAGTGAGTGTAACAACATACACACACAAGCCCTCCTATTTGAAATAATGCATAATACCACAGATTTCCATTTACTAGAAAGATGACAATTTTTCATACCTCTTCCTTTTGTATACAGCTATTCCTTCTCCATGGGCTGACACTTTCCTCCACTTCCTTATCTGATTCATTTCTGATTAATTCAAAACCAGCTCAAATTGCCCCTTCCTCTGTGAAGTTCTTCCTGTCCTTCTGAGCCACATGAGCAGCTGCCACCTCTGAACACTCAAGGCATTCCTTTGCTACTTCCTCGCTAGCATTGTTTAATCATTTAGTCTACAAATATTTTATTGAGCACCTTCTACTATTTTGAGCACCTCTAATGTAATTGACTCTTTACATGGCCAACTAGTCCATTGGATTGTGAGTCCCTCCATAGCAGGAGTTGAGCTTGATTTATTCTGTTACCCTGGATTTCAACCTGGAGCCAAGAATTAAAAATATAAGCTTGTTGAATTAAAGGAGGAATGGATGGACAGACAGATAGATAAGTGATACATGAAGGTGGATAGATAAACAGAGGATGGATGGATGAGAGATAGATGAATGGAGGCATGGAGGGGTGGATGGATGGAAAAACGGAGTAATTTAGTTAGTGATTTAACGAGTGGCAGGCTGGTTAGATAAATGAATGTAGAAAGATGAGTGGTTGAGCTGATGGACTAGGCATGTGAGTTAATGAATGGATAAGCAGATGGGTGGGTAAGTGGACTGGGCTTCCCTTGTGGCTCAGCTGGTAAAAAATCCTCCAGCAATGTGGGAGATCCAGTGGCTCAGCGGTAAAGAATCTGACTGCAATGCAGGAGCTACAGGAGACACAGGTTTGATCCCTGGGTCAGGAAGATACCATGGAGAAGGGTATGGTAACCCACTCCAGTATTCTTGTTTGAAGAATCCCATGAACAGAGGAGCCTAGTGGGCTACAGTCCATGGGGATCGCAAAGAATCAGACACGACTGAAGTGACTTAGCGCGCATGCACGGGTAAGTGGACAGAAGGAGTGCAGTGTCCCTAAGTCCATCTGAAGGGAACTATGAGAAGGGAAAGGTTACCTACTCCAGTATTCTGGCCTGGAGAATTTGAGCGACTTCCATCTGGTATAAAATCAGTATTAGAGACACAGATGTATAACGGACTCTCAGAGGGGAGAGTCAGAGAATGACATTCTAACATGACTCATGAAAAAAATCGCCAGTCTATGTCTTTCTTGTGTATTTTTTTCATGTTTGTTTTAATTATTAAAAAATTATTCTTAATAACTTTTATAATAAAACTGCAATGTGTATTTAATTAAACCCCCTCTGACTAGAGCCACAGCTCAGAAGAGGACAATGGAGTAATAGGATTGCTGAAACTAAGGGTAAATAATAATTGAGGTCCTTCTCTATGCAGTATTCTGCTCAGTGACTGATGAACTGGATACTCATGTCACATCATGAAGCTCATCTGTTGGAGCTCACAGACTGGCTGGAAAAGTGGGTCTTCTAAGTTGTGCCTCTAAGTCTGTCTGCATTCTTCTCCCTGCATGACTGCCATCTGGCGTCATAGGTACAAACCCTGATGGTCCACAGGGACCATGGTCCACATTAAACCCTTGCATCAGGACCATTCACAGGTATAATGCAGTCACAGGTATATTAGCTAGAGTTCTATTTCTTCAAGAAATAGAACTGAGATGGAGAGAGACAGGGAGAGAGACATGTATCATAAGGAACTGGTTAACTCGATTATGGAAGAGGTGGGCAAATTCCAAGATCTACAGGATGAGTTGGTAAACTGGAGACCCAGAGAAGCTGACAGTTTAAGGCTGAGTTCAAAGGCCTGAGAATCCGGTGAGTCAATAGTGTAAGCTCCCATTGAAAGGCCAGCAAGCCAAAGCCCCAGAAAGAGCCGATCAAGTTCAAGTTCAAAGGCAGTCAAATAGGAAGAATTTCCCCTTACTTAAGGGTAGAATCAGTCTTTTTGTCATATGTGGGTCTTCAACTAATTGAATGAGTCCCAAACCTCACTGGGGGCTTCCCTAGTGGTTCAGACCATTGAAAAATCTGCCTGTAATGTGGGAGACCTGGGTTTGATCCCTGGGTTGGGAAGATCCCCTGGAGAATAAATGGCAGCCCACTCCAGTATTCTTGCCTGACAAATTCCATGGACAGAGGAGTCTGGTGGGCTACAGTCCACAGGGTCACACAGAGTTGGACACGACTATGTGACTAACACTTTCACTTTCACCATCATTGGGGAGAGCAATTTGCTTTGTTCAGTCTACCAGTTTAAATGTTACTTTCATCCAAATCATCCTCACAAAACACTCAGAATAATGTTTGATCAAATACCTGGGCATCTGGAGTCCAGCCAAACTGACACATAAAAATAATCATCACAATACCTATCATGTGCATAGAAATTCTGTAATCTTTGTTTGTCTTTATTGAATACTGGAGTGGGTTGCCATACCCTCCTCCAGGGAACCTTCCCAACCCAGAGACTGAACCCAGGTCTCCCACATTGCAGGCAGATTCTTTACCATCTGAGCCACAAAAGAAGCCCAAGAATACTGGAGTGGGTAGCCTATCCCTTCTCCAGGGGATCTTCCCAACCCAGGAATTGAACTGGGGTCTCCTGCCTTGTAGGTGGATTCTTTACCAGCCAAGTTACCAGGGAAAGCAATGCCAAAGAATGTTCAAACCACCATACAATTGCACTCATCTCACATTCCAGCAAAGTAAGGCTCAAAATTCTCTAAGCTAGACTTCAACCGTATGTAAACCGAGAACTTCGAGATGTTGATGCTAGGTCTGGAAAATACAGAGGAACCAGAGATCAAACTGCCAACATCTGCTGGATCAACGAAAAAGCAAGAAGTTCCAGAAAGACATCTATTTTTGCTTTACTGACTATTCCAAAGCCTTTGACTGTGTGGATCACAATAAACTGTGGAAAATTCTGAAAGAGATGGGAATACCAGAGCACCTGACCTGCCTCTTAGGAAATCTGTATGCAGGCCAGGAAGCAACAGTTAGAACTGGACATGGAACAACAGACTCGTTCCAAATAGGAAAAGGAGTATGTCAGGGCTGCATAGTGTCACCCTGCTTATTTAACTTATATGCAGAGTACATCATGAGAAACACTGGGCTGGAAGAAGCACAAGCTGGAATCAAGATTGCCGGGAGAAATATCAATAACCTCAGATATGCAGATGACACCATCCTTATGGCAGAAAGTGAAGAACTAAAGACCCTCTTGATGAAAGTGAAAGAGGAGAGTGAAAAAGTTGGCTTAAAGCTCAACACTCAGAAAACTTAGATCATGGCATCTGATCACATCACCTCATGGCAAATATATGGGCAAGTAGTGGCAACAGTATCAGACTTTATTTTTTTGGTCTCCAAAAATCACTGCAGATGGTGACTGCAGCCATGAAATTAAAAGATGCTTGCTCCTTGGAAGAAAAGCCATGACCAACCTAGACAGCATATTAAAAACCAGAGACATTACTTTGCTGATGAAGGTCCATCTAGTCAAACCTATGGTTTTTCCTGTGGTCATGTATGGATGTGAGAGTTGGACTATAAAGAAAGCTGAGTGCTGAAGAACTGATCCTTTTGAACAGTGGTATTGGAGAAGACTCTTGAGAGTCCCTTGGACAGCAAGGAGATCAAATCAGTTGATCCTAAAGGAAATTAGTCCTGAATATTCATTGGAAGGACAGATGCTAAAGCTCCAATATGTTGGCCACCTGATGCAAAGAACTGACTCATTGGAAAAGACCTTGATGCTGGGAAGGATTGAAGGCAGGAGGAGAAGGGACAACAGACAATGAGATGGTTGAACGGCATCACCAACTCAATGGACATGAGTTTGAGCCCACTCCAAGAGTTGGTGTTGGACAGGGAAGCCTGGTGTGCTGCAGTCCATGGGGTCACAAAGAGCTGGACACAGTTGAGTGACTGAACTGATTTGCCTTTATTTGTTTGCTTATTTATTTTTAATTTGATACAATTTCAGTACATTTCTGGGATTCAGTACCTGCTAAGAAAATGCTAAAGCAGAAGGTGGTAGATGAGGCTCAGGAAGTTTTGATCAAGTGCCTTTCTGGAGGGTGTTCATGACCTTTGAAGAGCCCTGGGGACCCCCTTCACCTGTCTGCATCTCAGAGTCTGTTCTGTGAAAGGAGAGATTGGCAGATAGCCCTGAAGACCTTTCCATTTCTCCAAGGCAAAATGCATCCTCGGGGCCTACATTCAGTTGTAATGGAGATTGTGAAGCAATGATCTAAAGCAAAGGACAGCAAGCTTTTATTGTAAAGGATCAAATAGCCAATGTTAGACTTTGTGGCTCAGATTGTCTCTATCCTCGCTCGCTCCTGAACACACACAACAGACACAGACAATGAACAAATAAATCGGACTAGCTATTTTCCAAGAAAACATTAGGTACCAGCAAGATAGTGGGTTGAATTTGTCCTATGAACCGTAGTTTGCAGACTCCTGGTTTAAATAAACTGTGTTCTGAAAGGCTTAATTAGAGACTTTGATAAAGGTGATAAAAATTCAGATGATAATGGTGATGAAGATAACACATACATCTTTTCTTCCTTTTATATCAGATATACGTGCATATTTCTCCAATGTTAAAATTATTAACTTTAACTGTGTTCAGCAGAATAATGCCACCTGCTTCCATAGATGCCCATGCCCTAATCCACAGAGCCTGTGACCATGTTACCTAAAACATGGCAAAGGAGACATTAGAGATATGAATATGGTCATGACCTTGAGCTGGAAGACGACCCTGGATTATCTGGGTGGATCCCATCAAATCACGAGTCCTTAAAAGTGGAGAACTTTTCAGCCTAGTCCGAGGGATCTGGGGGTAAGAAGTCAACCCTCTGTGGCTAACTCTGAAGAAGAAGGAAAGGGCCAAGAGAACCAAGGAATGCTGGGTCACTAGGAGCTGACAAAGGCAAGGAAAAGATTGCTTCCTCAGAGCCTCTGGAAGGAGCCAAGCCCTGTCCAGACCTTGGTGATAGCCCCTTTAGACATGTAGAACTATAAGATAATAAGTATGTGTTACTTAAGCCCCTAGGTCTGTGGTAGCTTGTGCAGCAGCAGTAGAGACCTAATATGTTAAATCCATGAGAAAAATTCAGAAAATGCAGAGTCTAAAGTATCAATACCACAATACCACTCAAGGACACCCACTATGAATAGGTAGGCATTTTGTTTTAAGCTTTTCCTCTATGTATCCAAAAAGTGAGTGAGAGAAAGAGAAATATAAGTACCTTAGTTACATTGGCTATAATTTATATCCTACGTTGTTTCACTTAACATTTTAACAGAATTTTCCTATGCCAATAAATTTTCTTCAAAAACATGTTTTCTAGTATAGATGAGTCATAATTTATTCACTTGCCCCCTTTTAATTGTTTCTAATCTTTTCACCAGAATAAAAATTGCCAAGGAGAAAATTCTCATACATATTGAAGTGTTAGGATGTTATAAGGTTACTATCTCTCTTTTTTTTTTTTTTGCCATAAAACTTGAAAATACTTGTTTGATGTTAATTTATTCAAGGTCTTTTTGGGGGGTCATTTTTGATAGATAGAAATCTTGCATTTTATTTTAGTCCAATAGATCAATGTTGTTCCATCATATATTTTCTTCCATGACTAGAAAAGCAAATTCTCACTCTTAGGTTTGTGCTTCCTTCTAGTTCTTTTGAGAGTCTGTGTTTTCCATTTTATCTTTAGTCTACCTGGTGTTTAACTTCCCAATTAATTACACATTACTCAGCAGTGTTTCTCCCACCATCTATTGCATGATTCTTAATTTGTGCATTTGATATTTGATAGCCATTATTATACCCTGACAGTGAAAAGGGCTTCCCTGATGGTTCAGACAGTAGAGAATCTGCCTGGATTGAGAAGATTCCCTGGAGAAGGGCATGGCTACCCACACTAATATTCTTGCTTGGAGAATTCCATGGACAGAGGAGCTTGGCGGGTTACAGTTCATGGAATCGCAGAGTCAGACATCACTGGATATTTGATAGCCATTAAAATCCCCATGGACAGAGGAGCCTGGTGCGCTACAGTCCATGGGGTCACAAAGAGTCAGACATGACTGACTAACGACAGCACAGCACTATACCCTACTGCTCCTAAAATGCAGGTTTTCCCAATGTTGGCATCACCCATATCTGGAGGACTTACAGTTACTAGCGTCTGAGGTCTTTGCTGACTCAGCCCGAAGGCTGGTTCTTCCAGAGGTTTGCACTGGTCTTGCCATCATCTGGGGGCACTGTGGGCCCAAGATCACTTCAGGTTGCAGGCTGGAGTTCTCTTAGGCTTCATTCTGCATCGCCAGGTGGATATGGCTCCAGTTCTTAGTCTCAGGGGAGGGATATTTCCCTCCTCTGCCCAGTGCCAAGATGCACAGACATTTCTTTCTTGTTCCATTCTGCACAATGGGTTTCTTTCTTTCCTTCTGGTGGGCATTTACAGAAGATGTAGCCCTTGGTGTCAGAGGAGTTCCCCTATTAGATTTATCTTTGGGAATTTTTCCTGTTATTGGTACATAAAGTAATGATGCGTCTTACAATCAACAATGCATCTTAGAGTCCAGGAAATATGGTATTTCATATATAACATGTAGTATAATCTTGGGTCCAGTTTCTGAATTATCTAGTTTGCTTTACTTTGCATCAGTATAATGGTGCTTTGAAATATTTTTTTTAATATATTGTAGAACAATTTCTTCCTTATTAGTCATTCTTTCTAAAAATGTTCTTATTTTTTTCATTCCAGATTAATGTTAGAATTAATGCTTCAAGTTATCACACATCATCCATATCAATAAGTGAATAATCTAAAATGTAAAAAAAAAGCTTTTCTGGGATCTTTATTGGATCTTTATTAACCCTATGGATGAATATAGGAATAACTGATACCTTTACAATATTTAAAAACTAATATATTTCCTAATCAAGACTCAATATATTTTATTAAAGACTTACATATTTTATATCATTAACATTTTATTCATATAAGTTTCTCATAGTTCTGGTTAATAACATTTTTCTAGTTATTATATATTTTAGTGCTACTGAGAATAGATTTTTGTTTTCATTAATTTTCTACTCGGCTATTTTTGGCATACAAGAAAGCTGATTTTTTTGTATTTTGATTTTGTAACTAGACACCTTTCTGAACTTTCTTAATTTTTTTCAAACTATATTTTCATGATTTTTAAAAACCATCACCTTTTAAATTGATCAAAGTTTTAAATATCATTTCTTTAAGAAAATCAAATATACTGCCATGTTAAAGGAATACATTGTTTATTTAAAAATGCATTTTGATGTTTAAAAAGTCCTACATTTGAGAATGAAGGAATTTAGATTTCATAAGCAGAACAATCATATTATTGGCATATAATGATCGTATCATCTGTTCTCCTAGTTTCCCCTCTTATTTCTCTCATATGTGCTATTTTACTGGCTAATATTAGTGATATTGTTCTTGATTTTAATGAGAAGGCCTCTAGTGCAGTGGTTTTTAATTACCTAATTTTTCTTGAGTGTGGGGAAGGTCGTGGCCCTTTGGAAAATCTGCTGAAAAATGTGCATTCTGTCCTCCAGAGAAAAGGAAATGTGCACTCACACCCAGACCCCAAGTGTCTAAGCTTTCAAAATTCTCCCAGCCCCCATGGATTTTCACAAACCACCAAAGTCCATGAAACCTGATTAGGGATTTATTTTTTCCAAGGTTTTACCTTTTGGAAGAATGTTAAATGTTAATTTAAGATAGATCGTCTTTGCCTGATTAGGATATTATCTTTATTTCTGTTTTATTTCTCCCCCGTAAAATCAGTTGTTATTGTTGTTGTCTGCACACTCAGTCCTATCTCACTCTTTGCGTCTCCATGGACAGAAGCCTGCCAGACTTCCCCTGTCCATGGAATTTTCCAGGCAAGAATGCTCACCAGAGTTAATTCCAGTAAACACCATCTGGGTGGGATGCATCACTCCTCCCATTTCTCCAGCTTGTCTTGTTCACACCTTTGCAATTTCTCCAACTAGAGGAAGAGTAGGTGTCCTTGCCCCATTGTCACTGGGCCCAGACCTATGACTTTCTTTGGCCAACTGGATGCTAGCTGAATAAGCAAGAGAAGTTCACGATGTACATGTGTGGTGAACGTGCCATCTTGTGCTTCCGATATTATCACAAGAAGAGCATCTTCCAGAGCAATCCTCTACTACAAGGAGAAAGAGAGAGAGATGAACAGACCTGGCTCTACACTTTAGTGTGGAGCCTAGACACAGGTCAGGGACCACTCTCAACTTCCAGGGATCACCTTCAGTTCCTGGTTATGTGGCCCTTTCCAGGGAGCCATGTCTCACAAAAAGGAAGCTTGATTCTTCAGGGTCAGCAAAAAAGGGTGGAGAGTGGGGAGAAAGTCTCTTCTTTTATAAATGGCTTACCTGATTAGGCCAGGTCCACCCAGGATAATCTTTTATGATTAACTCAACATCAACTTATTAGGAATTCCAATTACACCTGCCAAACCCCTTTATCTTTGCCATAATCTGTCGACTAGAAGCAAGTTACCTCCTTGCTGGAAGCTCCTCACTTCCCATCGATTAAAAGCAAGTTACCATTCCCACCCATTGTCAGGGTATAGGAATTATACAAGTTTATTGGGGATTACCTTAGAATTCAGCCTACGATAATCATATATTTGTTATTTTTAATTATTAATGTCATTGTTTGACTATTGACTATGTCACTGATATTAATACTTTATTTACTGATACTGCACATAATATAATGAACAGAATTTTCATTAATTAATTAAAAATTGCTAATGGTTAACTTGTGAAGATTATATTAATATATTAATAAAATTAACCATATTAATAGATGGCTAATTAATTAATATGACTAATTATATTAATATATTAATATAATCTTTACCTGTTAAACCACTTTGCATTTCCTGAAATAAATCCTGTTTGGTCATAATTTAGATTTCATTTAAAATGCTGCTCATTACATTTCAGTGGTAGTTTCATTAGTTCTTTTATTCCCATATTCAAAGAGGAGATTTACCCATAGATTCTTGGCCATCCTTGTTTGGTTTGATAAAAAGCGAGGATAACATCGTGAAACACATTCAGAAATCTATGATATCTTTCAGGGCTCAGTGAGAAAAACAGGACTACCACAGTTATTAAGAAAAAATGAAAAGTTATATGGATAGGAGAGGATCAGGGGAAGTGAAGGGTGAAGTGTGGGGAAAGTTTGAGGATTAGAGAGACCATTAGTGACCTCTTCAGCCTGGCTGGCTGGCTGTACAGATTAGGGCTTGTGGGAAAATCTGAAAAGCCATGATTACCCCTAGCTTGGGCTCCAAAATCACTGCAGATGGTGATTGCAGCCATGAAATTAAAAGATGCTTATTCCTTGGAAGAAAAGTTATGACCAACCTAGATAGCATATTCAAAAGCAGAGACATTACTTTGCCGACTAAGGTCCGTCTAGTCAAGGCTATGGTTTATCCTGTGGTCATGTATGGATGTGAGAGTTGGACTGTGAAGAAAGCTGAGCACTGAAGAATTGATGCTTTTGAACTGTGGTGTTGGAAAAGACTCTTGAGAGTCCCTTGGACTGCAAGGAGATCCAGCCAGTCCATTCTGAAGGAGATCAGCCCTGGGATTTCTTTGGAAGGAATGATGCTAAAGCTGAAGCTCCAGTACTGTGGCCACCTCATGCGAAGAGTTGACTCATTGGAAAAGACCCTGATGCTGGGAGGGATTGGGGACAGGAGGAGAAGGGGGCAACAGAGGATAAGATGGTTGGGTGGCATCACTGACATGATGGACATGAGTTTGGGTAAACTCCGGGAGTTGGTGACGGACAGGGAGGCCTGGTGTGCTGCGATTCATGGGGTCGCAAAGAGTCGGACAAGACTGAGCGACTGAACTGAAATGAACTGGGCTTCCCTGGTGGCTTAACAGTAGAGAACCTGCCTACCAATGCAAGAGATGTGGATTCTATCCTTGGGTTGGGAAGATCCCCTGGAGAAGGAAATGGCAATCCACTCCAGTATTCTTGCCTGGGAAATCCCATGGAGAAAGTAGGCTGGTGGGCTTCAGTCCAAACAGTCACAAAAGAGTCGGACACAACTTAGCGACTGAACAGCAACCCGTAGCTTATGTAGAGTGTGTGGCCGCAGGTGTGGCAGAACCCATGCAATGCTGCATGGGGAGCTCACTGAGAGGTCTTGAAAGACCTCTTTCTGGAAGAACTGTGCCTCTTCATGCATGTAGCCAAGACGGTGGTCTTGCGGGTGCTGTGGGAGGATAAGCTAGGTGTAGAGTGAGAGTAGAGGGAAGACACCCTGGTTCCCCCCACCTGCCCAGCGGCTCTGCATCCGTCTGTCACTTTGCCTACCTCAACCTCTTCTTCCTTCCCAGGCTGTTCTGGGAGATTCTTGCCCCAGCTTCAAACAAGAGCAGCAGAGCCAAGCTGACATCGCATAATCCAAGACATCTCACAATCTGCTCTCGTTTTCTGAGGTCAGAAATGATTCAGACACTGCGGAAATGGAATACTCCTTGAAATACGGAAAGGACTTACTCATAAACCTGTGGATGCTGGACAGGGTGACAAATAGGCCAGAAGCAAGAGACACAGAGGAAACAAGGCTGCCGGTCTGACGGGGGGAGCAAAGGCTCCAGGATAAAGAGTAGTTTTCTGTATTTTCACAGGAAATACAGATTTCTTACCTTTTGGACTGACAAAAGTGTAATCCCCACAGTGATCAAACTACTCCCTCAAGCAAAAGACAGGTAGGTCCATGCTTGTAGAGTGCATAGAATGGGCACTCTACAAGCAGTGATCTTTATAGTGGTGATCTTCGCTTATCAAATTTTAAGCTTTAGTTTTTAAGTAGAGATTTTAAGCAAAGAAAACAAATATTGTCTTTAATAGGAAATATGAATTCGTTTATTTTACTGTCAATTTTTGGTTACTGAGTTAAAGGATCTTCATTCAGTCAACTTGCTTGATGATGCACTCTTGCCTCACAAGTTCTTTTATTTTCTGCTTTCCGGACTATATATTATTTTAGTGCCTTTTTGTTATTTGAAATGGGTACATAAAGACGTTAATTCTAGTAGCAATTTTCTCTAAAATTGGAGAAACAGTGATTGAAGTGTGGTGCTAAATATTTGAAAACATAACTAGATCTGACTTCATACTTGTTGTAAATTCCTTTTCTGATAATTCCAAACTCTGTGTCATAACTGAGCCTCTTTCTAAATCTTGTTTTGTCTCTCCAGACTGTGTTTCACCTTGCTTTTTAGTTGCAAGGCCTTAACAAAGCCTTGCAATGCTTTGTTAAAAGTCAGGCATGTAATGGGCAGTAGAAGCTGATGTAACTTGGCCTTCAATGTGAGAATTTATGTTTCTCTAGTTAGGACCTAGGCTGCGGTTAATGTTTGTTCTAGATGTAAATGCCAGCAGCTTCACATTCTTTCAGCGTTCTTGTTTGTGTCTCCCTGCTCAACTTCGGGCTTCCCTATGTAATCCTCCTCAGATAGAGTCTGCATCTTGCAACTTAGAAAGCTGTAATCCACCATTACTGTATTAACTGTGTTAGTACATGGTGGTGGGGGGGGGCGGTAAGGTATGGGGAAGAGGATCATTCTGTAATCTTCTGATAAAATCTCAGGACTGCAGTGTTTCTCAGTGTTGCGACCTTCACGAGTATTTCTTGGGTGGCATAGGTTTTCTCTTCTGCTGCCTAGTCGCTTCTCTGGTTGTAGCATTCCCAAGCAATTTCCTTGAAGCCTGTCCAAGGCTGGTGGGGCCTTGAGTGGAGAGAAATGCCCTTCCTCCAGCTGCAGTAAAAGTTTCAGAATTGTGCTCTGGCCAAGTACTTTCTCCTTTGGGAGTATTACACATGGTTAGTTTCCCCCTTCCTACTGCCAGAGCCATGAGGGGATCTTTCTCTATTCCCACTCACCCTGAGAACCTGGTGGGGTCCCCGGAGATAAAGCTTATAAAGCTGCAGTGGCCTCCCTAAGACTTCAGCCTCAGATATTTCTCACTCTCGTATCAGCCCACACTCTGTCTCCAGCAAAGCTGTCACTTAGGGTTTTTACTGGTTTCTAGCTCCAGCGGCTTCAGCTGCAGTTAAGCAGGTTTCTGTAGCTGTACCTCTCTGGATGCACCATCTCTCAAGACTTCAGAGTGGCTCTGTCTTATGACTTCATTTCTCTGATCCAAGAAAAGTTGTTTATTTTTAGTTTTTACTCCAACTTTTGCTATTAGGACAGGAACAATAGCTTCCAAGAGCTTTTCATATTGAAGCTGAAACCAGAACGCTTCAGTACTTTTTAACCTAGACACAAAAAGGAGTCTTTTATAGATTATTTTGATTAATTTTGCTTAATTCAGATGCAGGCTCTAACCACTCACTGGAAATGTGGAAATAAGCAGCTTGGGGTTCATTGCATCAATTTAGATGCATCTTTGTAAAGGTGTTTCTTTTTAGAATGAGAAGATATGCCAATATGGGCCTAGGCAGAAGCATTGCAGACATTTCAATTGGCAGTCACTGGTCATGTATATTACAGTGTAATGTGTGGGTATATCTTCCTTTGTCTGCTCTTAAAGACATCATCAAGCTAGACTTCATGACTTCCTTAACAGAGAAGGAAATGGTGCTATTAGTGATGTCCAATGGCTCCCCTGAAGTCACAGAGCAAAGATGCCCATCTTGCTTCTATGTTCCATGAACCTGGGAGGAGACCATCTTGATAAATAGACATAGTCAAAGGGAAATGCCAGAATTTAATTTTAATCATGATAAACAATAGTTATTTCTCAGAAATAAGCATGAGAAATATGAACTTTGAAATAAATTGAAACAAGATTTAAGATGCAAATGTGTACCATAAAGGCCTGTTGAGATAGAAATTGAAGGGCAAAATGGGGTATTGTGACCAGAGGCCATCCCACAGTATAACATGGCCTAGTATTAACCAGGCTTCCCAAAGACAGACTAGGTATTTGCCTAATGTGGCAAGACCAGAGAATTTAAGGAGGAGGAAACTAACTTTGGTTGAATATTTACTGAACCACATTTTATACACTCATTTATTCATCCATTTGAATGAATTATTGAGTTCCTACTACATGCCTGCACTGTTCTTGGTGGTGCCAATTGAAAAGTCAATATGATTTGGCCTGTTCCTTAGGGGAGATTACAGTCCAGTGTAGAAGGCAGACAGCTAGCCAGGGAGCGACATCGCATTATAATATGTGCTAAGAGAGGGTACCCCACAGATTTCTCTGGAACTTCCCAGGAGGAGTCTGAGCCCTGCCAAAATGGGGGCAGGGGGTGACAGGAAGGGCACCCTGCAGCAGGACATGAGATGCTAGGAAAGAAAGTGAGCATGAGATGAGAGGGGGGAACGAGCCTGGCAGAGCAAGAAGGCCTGGGGTGTCAGGGAGCCTGGCTTCTTCAGGAATTGCCGGGCTCAGTGTGGGTACCATTAGGTGCTGCCAGTGGTCAAGGTTAATGCCTTCATCCTTGCACAAGGGGAGCCAGGAAGAGATTCCAGCAGGAAAGCCACATGATCAGATGTGAGCTTAAAGGACATCTTGGAGGCAAGGAAAAGGATCAGTGTGCATCTGAATGGTGGCAAGGAGGCCAAGTGAGAAACACACAGAAGTGATGAGGGCTCCAAGTTAAGGGTGGTGGCGAAAAGGGAGAGAAATTAAAGGATCAAACAGATATTAAGAAGGTGATGAAATGGGCAGCACCCGATGGCTGATCTGGTTGAGAAGATGAGGTCTGAGCTATAATAATGGAGTGATGGGTGGGTCCTTACTGATGTGATGAGGAACAAAATGGAGTGGGAAGAACAAGAGTAGTTTGGGTTGTGTGGATGGGACATCCAGGGGTAAGTATCCAGAACTGGAAACTGAGGAGACACCTCCACTTGGCAGTTGCCATAACCTAGATAAAGGGCTCTCAAGCAGACCTTGTCAGCACCCCCAATATTCTCTAGGCCCACCCACAAATTGGGTTCTGTGTGCACCTCCCATTCAGGCATGTAGATTTCTGTATCTCTTTGCCTGAGCTATGCTCTGGCCTGGGGCACTGGCTGGCTCCTGCATAGAGCTGACCAGAAGTACAGGGATGGAGGGACTGTAGGTGCAGTGTGTCAGGGGTTAGCCCATGTTAAAACTCAGATTCCTGGGCCCCCACCAGAGACTCTGATTTAGTGTGTTTGCTGGAGAGAAGGGAATAAGACTTGCATTTCTAACAGGCTCTCCTGTACCTCTCTCAGATGGGTCCACGACACTGTTCCCAACTGTCCTGATGGTAACCTTTCCTTAACACCCTCCATCGATTCTCTCCCTTCCATGGCTCCTTCCTAGGATCACATCCCAATGCCTTGTCTGAGGGTCTGTTTTGGTCAACTCCTAATACAGTGGCTACCTAAAGCCCCTGTCTTATAGATGATATTCAGTTCAGTCACTCAGTCGCATCCAGCTCTTTGAGACTCTGCGGACTGCAGCACGTCAGGCTTCCCTGCCCATTACCAACTCCTGGAGCTTGCCCTAACTTGAGTCCATCGAGTCGGTGATGTCATCCAACCATCTCATCCTCTGTCATCCCCTTCTTTTCCTGCCTTCAATTTTTCCCAGCATCAGAGTCTTTTCCAATGAGTAAGTTCTTCACATCAGGTGACCAAAGTATTGGAGTTTCAGCTTCAGCATCAGTCCTTCCAATGAATATTCATGACTGATTTCCTTTAGGATAGGGTGGTTTGATCTCCTTACAGTCCAAGGGACTCTCAAGAGTCTTCTCCAACACTACAGTTCAAAAGCATCAATTCTTCAGCACTCGGCTTTCTTTATGGTCCAACTCTCACATCCATACATGACTACTGGAAAAACCATAGCTTTGACTAGACAGAGTAGATTATATTGGTGGGGGACAATTGTGATAACTATCTCAGAACTGTCATCAAAATTAAAACAGTGAAGGCATGCATGAGGCATCCTCAGGTTAAAATGGCCATTCGTGGGTTGTACCTAACTCCCCTCACCTCCCTTGAAATATTCCTGAAAATTTCCATGGATGAAAGAAGGAAAGTTTCAACAGACATGGACATTTGGCATGTTAGTCAAAGATATTAAGGACACCAGGAGGCACTTCCATCAGCCACATGAGAACGGGGCCCCTCTGGGCATGGAGTCTGTGGAGATTATTTGGTAATCTATCAAATACCAACATCTGACATAAATAAAAACTCATCCAGTTTGTAACTCACTCTCATATACTCATTCCCTGATGGCTCAGATAGTAAAGAAACTCCCTACAATGCAGGAGACACAGTTTTGATCTCTGGGTTGGGAAGATCCCCTTAACACAGGAATGGATACCCACTCCAGTATTCTTGCCTCGAGAATCCCATGGACAGAGGAGCCTGGCAGGTTACAGTACACGGGGTCTCAAAGAGTTGGATACGACTGAATGACGAACACTTTTCCTCATTTATCCAAACCTTAAATTTATCCTGTTGGAATATTCTTTCTCAAGTAGTATGCTATTCAACCTTCCAGAAGCAAGGCGTGGAGCTTTAGCAAGACAGAAGTCCCTGTCTCTGACAGTCCTTCTCTGGATATCAGTCAAAGAAGTACTGAGCTGTTCCAGGGAGTCAGAGTCAAGCCCCTAAAGCCAGACTCACAGAAAGTCTGCATGGTGGTTTCCTGTCTAAAAGGGAACGGCCGCACCCTGTGACAACGTCTGTTCTGCTTTTCCTAGCTACCTGGTAGGTGCTCAGTAACTCAGCAGCATTTGTCCTATTTTCACCTACATTTTCCTTACAATTTAATCATTAGCAAAGGTCTCTTTTAACCATCTATTTTAAAGAATAATAGTAAAGCATTAAATCTGATTTTAGTACTCATGTCTGTCTAGTTTGCAATTTAAAAATAAAACAACAAAAACCATAATTGTTAAAAAAAAAAGAGCTAAAATGAATTAAACTAAGCTTACAGCAACACGCTTGATAAATTTTGTATGCCATCAGACTAATGCGAGGGATCCAAATTGAGATCAGTGGGGGTGAGGGTGGAGCAGATTAAACAGAGTGTGTGTGCTCAGTGGTGTCCGATTCTTTTGCAGTCCCATGGGCTGTATCCCACCAGGCTCCTCTGTCCATGGAATTTTCCAGGCAAG